>NC_000080.6:68747444-68814944 GCF_000001635.26 Mus musculus
CCCCTGCAAGAGCAAGAAGTGCTCCTCATTCGCTAAGCCATCCCTCCAGATCCCAGAACTCTGAATTTTATTAGGTCTTCCAACACTGCTCTAGAATTTTTCTCATCTTTTTGGTTTTATAAATAAAGAATCGAGCTTTGGAAAGCTGATGTAAGCTACTTCAAAACTACTGACAACTATTATTCTCACAAAAGATTTCCTTATGACTGTGTTTACATGAGTCTTTTCCTGAATTTTCTTTTCTATTCAACTGATCTATCTGTCTTTGCTTTGTTGCTATCATGCTGCCTTGGTTAGTGACGATTTATAAAGAGTGATGCTAAGCAGGACCATTTGCCAACTTTGTCTTTTTTTTCAATATTGAGTTGGCTTTTTTTGAGTCTTTTGCCTCTCCACATAGAAGTAGAATGAGTTTGTTAAAAGACTCCAGATAGTTGTCTGGCATTTTGGCTGTGTGGGGTTGACTCCCTCCAGGTCAAGTTGGGAAGAATAGACACCTATGATAGTATTTTATCTGCCTGTCTCTCCATATCTTGGTTCCTTAATTCCTTTCACCAGAGTTTGGTAATTTCCCTCATGCACAGCTTTTGCTCTTGTGTTAGATTTACACATCAGCATTATTTTTAGATTACTAAAGCAACTTATAATGTTATTTTGATTTACATTCCAGCTGTTCACTGCTGGTATAAGAGAAAGTAATTTATCTTGTTCCCTGTACTGTGAGTGTTAGAATCACTAACTCTGGGACAAGGAGTGGCTCTTTGGGGGAATTTGTTGTTTATTCTTTTGAATTTTCTGTACAAAATCATGAGCAAAGAATAAAATGTCTTTCTTCTCTAGCCTCTATTTCCTTCTTCTTGGCTCTTTTGAGTGTCTTAGACTTCCAAGACATTGATGAAAAACATTGAGGTTAGAAATTATGGGAGAAAGATTCAAATTTCTCACCACTAACTATACCATAAGTTGAACGGTTTTGTAGATGTACATTATGAAGTTGTGAGAGAAGCCCCACCTCAATATGTGTAGTTTGCAGACAGCTTTATCATTAATTGATGTTGAGTCTTGTCAGATGCTTTGCTAAATTGATACCATGTAGTTTTAATTTAGTCTGGCTATATAATTATTTCCATTTTCAAATGTTCTTCTAGTGCCTCCTACGTGATGTATATTCTATCTTGGTATCTGTTTCTTTGTATAAACTGTTGAGATTCTATTTGTTAACTTTCATTACTTATTTTTGAATCTCTATTTGCAGGAGATGTTGGGCTCACGTTTGTTCTTTTTTTTTGAACCTGGAGTGTTGTGAATTTTCTTTTTTTCTTTTTCTTTCTTTTTTTTTTTCCATTTTTTATTAGGTATTTAGCTCATTTACATTTCCAATGCTATACCAAAAGTCCCCCTTACCCACCCACCCCCACTCCCCTACCCACCCACTCCCCCCCTTTGGCCCTGGCGTTCCCCTGTACCGGGGCACACAAAGTCTGCGTGTCCAATGGGCCTCTCTTTCCAGTGATGGCCGACTAGGCCATCTTTTGATACATATGCAGCTAGAGTCAAGAGCTCAGGGGTACTGGTTAGTTCATAATGTTGTTCCACCTATAGGGTTGAAGATCCCTTTAGCTCCTTGGGTACTTTCTCTAGCTCCTCCATTGGGAGCCCTGTGATCCATCCATTAGCTGACTGTGAGCATCCACTTCTGTGTTTGCTAGGCCCCGGCATAGTCTCACAAGAGACAGCTACATCTGGGTCCTTTCAGTAAAATCTTGCTAGTGTATGCAATGGTGTCAGCATTTGGAAGCTGATTATGGGGTGGATCCCTGGATATGGCAGTCTCTACATGGTCCATCCTTTCATCTCAGCTCCATACTTTGTTTCTGTAACTCCTTCCATGGGTGTTTTGTTCCCACTTCTAAGGAGGGGCATAGTGTCCACACTTCAGTCTTCATTTTTCTTGAGTTTCATGTGTTTAGGAAATTGTATCTTATATCGTGGGTATCCTAGGTTTTGGGCTAGTATCCACTTATCAGTGAGTACATATTGTGTGAGTTCCTTTGTGATTGTGTTACCTCACTCAGGATGATGCTCTCCAGGTCCATCCATTTGGCTAGGAATTTCATAAATTCATTCTTTTTAATAGCTGAGTAGTACTCCATTGTGTAGATGTACCACATTTTCTGTATCCATTCCTCTGTTGAGGGGCATCTGGGTTCTTTCCAGTTTCTGGCTATTATAAATAAGGCTGCTATGAACATAGTGGAGCATGTGTCCTTCTTACCAGTTGGGGCTTCTTCTGGATATATGCCCAGGAGAGGTATTGCTGGATCCTCCGGTAGTACTATGTCCAATTTTCTGAGGAACCGCCAGACTGATTTCCAGAGTGGTTGTACAAGCCTGCAATCCCACCAACAATGGAGGAGTGTTCCTCTTTCTCCACATCCTCGCCAGCATCTGCTGTCACCTGAATTTTTGATCTTAGCCATTCTCACTGGTGTGAGGTGGAATCTCAGGGTTGTTTTGATTTGCATTTCCCTGATGATTAAGGATGTTGAACATTTTTTCAGGTGCTTCTCTGCCATTCGGTATTCCTCAGGTGAGAATTCTTTGTTCAGTTCTGAGCCCCATTTTTTAAGGGGGTTATTTGATTTTCTGAGGTCCACCTTCTTGAGTTCTTTATATATGTTGGATATTAGTCCCCTATCTGATTTAGGATAGGTAAAGATCCTTTCCCAGTCTGTTGGTGGTCTTTTTGTCTTATAGACAGTGTCTTTTGCCTTGCAGAAACTTTGGAGTTTCATTAGGTCCCATTTGTCAATTCTCGATCTTACAGCACAAGCCATTGCTGTTCTGTTCAGGAATTTTTCCCCTGTGCCCATATCTTCAAGGCTTTTCCCCACTTTCTCCTCTATAAGTTTCAGTGTCTCTGGTTTTATGTGAAGTTCCTTGATCCACTTAGATTTGACCTTAGTACAAGGAGATAAGTATGGATCGATTCGCATTCTTCTACATGATAACAACCAGTTGTGCCAGCACCAATTGTTGAAAATGCTGTCTTTCTTCCACTGGATGGTTTTGGCTCCCTTGTCGAAGATCAAGTGACCATAGGTGTGTGGGTTCATTTCTGGGTCTTCAATTCTATTCCATTGGTCCACTTGTCTGTCTCTATACCAGTACCATGCAGTTTTTATCACAATTGCTCTGTAGTAAAGCTTTAGGTCAGGCATGGTGATTCCACCAGAGGTTCTTTTATCCTTGAGAAGAGTTTTTGCTATCCTCGGTTTTTTGTTATTCCAGATGAATTTGCAAATTGCTCCTTCTAATTCGTTGAAGAATTGAGTTGGAATTTTAATGGGGATTGCATTGAATCTGTAGATTGCTTTTGGCAAGATAGCCATTTTTACAATGTTGGTCCTGCCAATCCATGAGCATGGGAGATCTTTCCATCTTCTGAGATCTTCTTTAATTTCTTTCTTCAGGGACTTGAAGTTTTTATCATACAGATCTTTCACTTCCTTCGTTAGAGTCACGCCGAGATATTTTATATTATTTGTGGCTATTGAGAAGGGTGTTGTTTCCCTAATTTCTTTCTCAGCCTGTTTATTCTTTGTGTAGAGAAAGGCCATTGACTTGTTTGAGTTAATTTTATATCCAGCTACTTCACCGAAGCTGTTTATCAGGTTTAGGAGTTCTCTGTTGGAATTTTTAGGGTCACTTATATATACTATCATATCATCTGCAAAAAGTGATATTTTGACTTCCTCTTTTCCAATTTGTATCCCCTTGATCTCCTTTTGTTGTCGAATTGCTCTGGCTAATACTTCAAGTACTATGTTGAAAAGGTAGGGAGAAAGTGGGCAGCCTTGTCTAGTCCCTGATTTTAGTGGGATTGCTTCCAGCTTCTCTCCATTTACTTTGATGTTGGCTACTGGTTTGCTGTAGATTGCTTTTATCATGTTTAGGTATTGGCCTTGAATTCCTGATCTTTCCAGAACTTTTATCATGAATGGGTGTTGGATCTTGTCAAATGCTTTTTCTGTATCTAACGAGATGATCATGTGGTTTTTGTCTTTGAGTTTGTTTATATAATGGATTACATTGATGGATTTTCGTATATTAAACCATCCCTGCATCCCTGGAATAAAACCTACTTGGTCAGGATGGATGATTGCTTTAATGTGTTCTTGGATTCGGTTAGCGAGAATTTTATTAAGGATTTTTGCATCGATGTTCATAAGAGAAATTGGTCTGAAGTTCTCTATCTTTGTTGGATCTTTCTGTGGTTTAGGTATCAGAGTAATAGTGGCTTCATAAAATGAGTTGGGTAGAATACCTTCTACTTCTATCTTGTGAAAAAGTTTGTGCAGAACTGGAGTTAGATCTTCTTTGAAGGTCTGATAGAACTCTGCACTAAACCCGTCTGGTCCTGGGCTTTTTTTGGCTGGGAGACTATTAATAACTGCTTCTATTTCTTTAGGGGATATGGGACTGTTTAGAAGGTCAACTTGATCCTGATTCAACTTTGGTACCTGGTATCTGTCCAGAAATTTGTCCATTTCGTCCAGGTTTTCCAGTTTTGTTGAGTATAGCCTTTTGTAGAAGGATCTGATGGTGTTTTGGATTTCTTCAGGATCTGTTGTTATGTCTCCCTTTTCATTTCTGATTTTGTTAATTAGGATTTTGTCCCTGTGCCCTTTAGTGAGTCTAGCTAAGGGTTTATCTATCTTGTTGATTTTCTCAAAGAACCAACTCCTCGTTTGGTTAATTCTTTGAATAGTTCTTCTTGTTTCCACTTGGTTGATTTCACCCCTGAGTTTGATTATTTCCTGCCGTCTACTCCTCTTGGGTGAATTTGCTTCCTTTTTTTCTAGAGCTTTTAGATGTGTTGTCAAGCTGCTAGTATGTGCTCTCTCCCGTTTTTTCTTGAAGGCACTCATAGCTATGAGTTTCCCTCTTAGAAATGCTTTCATTGTGTCCCAAAGGTTTGGGTACGTTGTGGCTTCATTTTCATTAAACTCTAAAAAGTCTTTAATTTCTTTCTTTATTCCTTCCTTGACCAAGGTATCATTGAGAAGAGTGTTGTTCAGTTTCCATGTGAATGTTGGCTTTCTGTTATTTATTTTGTTATTGAAGATCAGCCTTAGTGCATGGTGATCTGATAGGATACATGGGACAATTTCAATATTTTTGAATCTGTTGAGGCCTGATTTGTGACCTATTATGTGGTCAATTTTGGAGAAGGTACCATGAGGTGCTGAGAAGAAGGTATATCCTTTTGTTTTAGGATAAAATGTTCTGTAGATATCTGTCAGATCCATTTGTTTCATCACTTCTGTTAGTTTCAGTGTGTCCCTGTTTAGTTTCTGTTTCCATGATCTGTCCATTGGTGAAAGTGGTGTGTTGAAGTCTCCCACTATTATTGTGTGAGGCGCAATGTGTGCTTTGAGCTTTACTAAAGTTTCTTTAGTGAATGTGGCTGCTCTTGTATTTGGAGCATAGATATTCAGAATTGAGAGTTCCTCTTGGAGGATTTTACCTTTGATGAGAATGAAGTGTCCCTCCTTGTCTTTTTTGATGACTTTGGGTTGGAAGTCAATCTTATCAGATATTAGGATGGCTACTCCTGCTTGTTTCTTCATACCATTTGCTTGGAAAATTGTTTTCCAGCCTTTCATTCTGAGGTAGTGTCTATCTTTTTCTCTGAGATGAGTTTCCTGTAAGCAGCAAAATGTTGGGTCTTGTTTGTGTAGCCAGTTTGTTAGTCTATGTCTTTTTATTGGCGAGTTGAGACCATTGATGTTAAGAGATATTAAGGAAAAGTAATTGTTGCTTCCTGTTATTTTAGTTGTTAAAGGTGGCATTCTGTTCTTGTGGCTGTCTTCTTTTAGGTTTGTTGAGGGATTACCTTCTTGTTTTTTCTAGGGCGTTGTTCCCGTTCTTGTATTGGTTTTTTTCTGTTATTATCCTTTGAAGGGCTGGATTCGTGGAGAGATAATGCGTGAATTTGGTTTTGTCGTGGAATACTTTGGTTTCTCCCTCTATGATAATTGAGAGTTTGGCTGGGTATAGTAGCCTGGGCTGCAGTTTGTGTTCTCTTAGTGTCTGTATAACATCTGTCCAGGCTCTTCTGGCTTTCATAGTCTCTGGTGAAAAATCTGGTGTAATTCTGATAGGCTTGCCTTTATATGTTACTTGACCTTTTTCCCTTACTGCTTTTAGTATTCTATCTTTATTTAGTGCATTTGATGTTCTGATTATTATGTGTCGGGAGGAATTTCTTTTCTGGTCCAGTCTATTTGGAGTTCTGTAGGCTTCTTGTATGTTCATATGCATCTCATTCTTTAGATTTGGGAAGTTTTCTTCAATAATTTTGTTGAAGATGTTTGCTGGACCTTTGAGTTGAAAATCTTCATTCTCATCCACTCCTATTATCCGTACGTTTGGTCTTCTTATTGTGTCCTGGATTTCCTGGATATTTTGAGTTAGGATCTTTTTGCATTTTCCATTTTCTTTGATTGTTGTGCCGATGTTCTCTATGGAATCTTCTGCACCTGAGATTCTCTCTTCCATCTCTTGTATTCTGTTGCTGATGCTCAAATCTATGGTTCTAGATTTCTTTCCTAGGGTTTCTATCTCTAGTGTTGCCTCGCTTTGAGTTTTCTTTATTGTGTCTACTTCCCTTTTTAGGTCTAGTATGGTTTTGTTCATTTCCATCACCTGTTTGTATGTTTTTTCCTCTTTTTCTGTAAGGACTTCTACCTGTTTGATTGTGTTTTCCTGTTTTTCTTTAAGGACTTGTAACTCTTTAGCAGTGTTCTCCTGTATTTCTTTAAGTGATTTATTAAAGTCCTTCTTGATGTCCTCTACCATCATCATGAGATATGCTTTTAAATCTAGGTCTAGGTTCTCAGGTGTGTTGGGGTTCCCTGGACTGGGCGAAGTGGGTGTGCTGGGTTCTGGTGATGGTGAGTGGTCTTGGTTCCTGTTAGTAAGATTCCTCCGTTTACCTTTCGCCATCTGGTAATCTCTGGAGTTAGTAGTTATAGTTGACTCTGTTTAGAGATTGTTCTTCTGGTGATTCTGTTACCGTCTATCAGCAGACCTGGGAGACAGATTCTCTCCTCTGAGTTTCAGTGCTCAGAGCACTCTCTGCTGGCAAGCTCTCTTACAGGGAAGGTGCGCAGATATGTTGTATTTGGACCTCCTCCTGGCCGAAGAAGAAGGCCCAAAACAGGACCTTTCTCAGACACTGTGTTGCTTTGGCAGTTCCCAGGTGGTACAGACTCTCACCTAAGCAGACTAAATTCCTAAGTTCCTTGGAGTCCCGGGACCAAGATGGCGACCGCTGCTGCTGTGGCTTAGGCCGCCTCCCCAGCCGGGTGGGCACCTGTCCTCCGGTCCGGAAGGTGGCCGGCTGTCCCCGGCCCACACAGGGTGCTGCCTCAGCGCCTCTGTGCTTCTGCCTGTTCCAGAAGCTGTCAGGTTCTCTGGCGCACCCTCTCACCTGTTCAGACTAATTTCCTAAGTTCGGCGGGTCCCGGACCCTCACGTTTGTTCTTGAAATGTTACCGTCTTTGTGACATTGGGGTAATCCTGGCCTCACCAACTTTAGAAATGTCATTTTTGCTTCTATTTTCTGGAGTCAGATAACATTTTTACTAACAGGTTTGGAAGAATTCACTAGTGAAGCCACCTGGCCTCAGTGCCTTTCTTTTTCAAAAATGATCAATTATTGCTTCAAGTTTTACATTGATAATGGCTTATTAAAAACATGTTTTTTCTTGAGTGATTTTTATCTTTCGAGTAATTGATCTATTTTACATGGTCATCCAAGTTGTTAGTTGTTTACAGTATTCCTTGCCTATGTTTTAGTGGCTGTGAGATAAATGATGATGTCACTTGGGTAATTATTTGTCCTTTTGTTTTTTTTTCTGTCCTGAGACAAACTTGGAGATGTTCTTTGCAGAGATGATTTTGGGTTCAGCACTTTTATTTATTTAATTTTTGCTTTCAATTTCAAGGAAATCTGCTCTAATATTTACTATTTCTTGCTTCTTATCTTAGATCCATTTGCTCCTCTCTTCTTAATTTCCTGTTTATATTGCTGAGTATATTGTTGATTTTAAGTGCCTCTAATTTGCTAATACACATATTATATATTACCCATTTCACTCCAAGAACAAACTATTGCCTCATATTGATTTTAATAAATGTTATTTTAATTTTCAATTCGAAGTATTTTACTAAGGTTTTTATTAATTCTTTGAGAATGTTGAGATATTTTTAGGGTGCTCCTAAAATTTCCTCAGTGCCTTGTGTCACCTAAAATGTATCTAATTCTCACCCTTTGGGGATTCTCCAAATGATATTTCTGTTACTCTATTCAATTTTAACTGTTGTGGCCTGAGCAGAAATTATATGCTTCTTATATGCTTTTTCTTCTTTTAAATTGATCAAGGTTTATGGCCCACAATGTGTTCTAGCTTGGTGAATGTTCCATGCAATCTTGAAAAGAATATGTGTTGTACTGGCAAAGGAGGCCACTTATATATGTCAATGATATGGAGTTGATTTATTATATTGCTCATTTCAACTATACCTTTACAGATTTCTTATCACTAGGTATGTCTATGTCTCATAGAAAAATGTTGAGATCTTCCATTCTTCTAGTGGGTTCATCTATGTTTTCCCTGGCAGTTCCTTAAATTGTTGTCTGATGCACTTGTTGCTAGTTATACATACTAAGGACCATCCTGTCTTCCTAGAGAATTGACAGCTTTGTCATTTTATAATGTTCTTTATCCTGAGTAATTACTCCTTGCTCTGAAGTCTGGTTTGCTACCAGTTTCTTTTGAATAGCATGGGACAATGATCATTGATATATATATATATATATATATATATATATATATATATATATATATATATATAAATTTAAAGTGAATATTTATTGTTAATTTTTAGGTATTAGGAGTTAAACCTAGGGCATTATACATGCTAGAGGAAGTTCTATTACTGAGCTGTATTTTCATCCTTCTTATGATTTTTTGAGATAGGATTTTTGCTACTATGACCAAGCTGACCCTTATTTTCCTCTGTAAGCCAAGATGGCTTTGAACTTGGGCTCCTTTGGCCTCAATCTGCCTCACAGTTGTGATTACACGCCCGTGTCACAAAGCCTGGCTTTAAAGCAGAGTTCTTGTAGGTAGCACATCACTGAGTCTTTTCTGTCACTCTGATAACCTCTCTTGGATAATTAAACTAGACCATTGATATCCAAAGCAATCAGAGAAGCTATTAGCAGAAAGGTCCGCAATTTACAACAGTTGCTTTAATAAAATACCCTAGCAAAATGCAACTTAGAGGAGAACGGGTTTCTTTGCTGTACGGACCTCTTCCTCTACAGCAGTGGTTACCAACCTTCCTAATGCTGTGACTCTTTAAAACAGTTCCTCATGTTGTGGTGACCCATAACCATAAAATTACTTTTGTAGCTACTTCATAACTCTAATTTTGCTGCAGTTGTGAATTGCAATTTAATTATCTGGTATGCGGGATGTCTGATATGAGACTCCTGTAAAAGGATTATTTAACCCACAGGTTAAGAACCACTGCTCTAAAGAAATATTTAAGGCAAATTTGAATTATGCCCTAGTGGATTCCATATTTTTTATTCAAATTTAGCATATGTTTTGTTGGAAGGTATGGGACAGCTTAGTATGTGACAAATAAACTCTGCTTATTGGGTCTCTTGGAAGGCAGCCATGCTAGACTACTGTCTGTAAGCACACCATAGCATCATTAATAGTATCAGGTCTTAGAAACTCCCCTAGATATGGATCCTAATTTGGGTCAGTCAATGGACCTCCTTTCCCTCAGTCTCTTCTTCATTTTTGTCTCTGCAGTTCTTTTAGACAGGAACAATTCTGGATCAGAGTTTTTGACTATAGAATGGTAACCCAGTCCCTTCACTTGATGCCCTGTCTTTCTATTGGAGATGGACTCTACAAGTTCCCTCTCCCCACTGTCAGGCATTTCATCTAAGGTTCTGAGAGTCTCTCACCTCTCAGGTCTCTGGTACATTCTAGAGGGTAACCCCAAAACAGAGACACATCTTAATGAAATGCAGAGAAAAGAGACTTATTCTGTGTGGCTACACTGCAAAGAAGACGGGGTATGGAGGTTTGATGAGCATGTAGCAGTGACGTGAGGATTAAATTGCAATGGACAGCAAGTAGCCTGCATAGCTGAGCAGTTCTAGTCCAGGAATGGTTCTCCCATCTTTGACACATCATTATCTACTCTCTAGTCTCTCCTGAAAAGTGGTCTAACAAGTTGTTCAAACTATTTGAAATCTCTTCCTGGGACACTAGTTACTCCTTTAGCTGGAACCAGTGCTTCATCCTCCCCACATGAGAATTCTGGGAGGGGGGAGGTCCTATTGAGAATGTGCTTACAATAATCTGATATCTGAAGGGTGGGGCACAGGTGTCTCTTTAGAATATCATTTTTCCTAACCCTTTGGTGGCCATCGGTCTAAGATCAAATGCATGGTAACACCATACCTGCCAGGATAGCAACACTGAGACATGAATATTTTAATGAGCACAGTCTAGCTTATTAATGTGCAGGAACTACCATAAAGTAATGAGAAAGCTGAGCAAGGGGGCAAGGACAAAGTTAGGTACAATTTGATCCGTTTCTACTTAATCTTTAGGTGTCATAATCCACACCTTTCTCCTCTCCTCACTCCCAATTTTTCGTTCACAATGTCACCCATCCACTCCTCCATCAACATGGCTGGTTTGGAGTTAGTGGAAAGACAGCTCTCTGCCTCTGACAGCCCAACACAGTTCACTTCCTCTCTTGAAACTGGGAGAGGGTCACTTTTGTATTACAGTTGTTTTCAGCAGGGTTTTGAAATTGCTGCTTATGTCTTGCTGTTATTCAAAACAAGTTCCTGGGTTGCAGAAACATCTTAAAGGGCTTATTATCTAAAACTATAAAATATAACAGCCATTTATAAGTATTCAGTTTTGTTTTCTTTCAGTCACTCCAGTATGCAAGTGCAGTGGCCCCTCAGGCCTCTATGCATGCTCTACTCCATGCTTGTAACATACTTTTATAAGACAGGCAAAAATGTCAAGCCTTCATTTTATAGACCGGGAAACTCTTCCCTGACCAAACTATCTGATGGAGAAGCTGCAATTACTGTTCCTTAAATTGCGCTAATGGTTGTCATAGAAACCAACCAATGTGCTATGGAAAGTGTTTGTATGTACATTGTCTGTCTCCCTCTGGCTCCTTCTCTGCAGAGATGCTAGCTACAGCCCCCAGGATATGCCAGATGTGAAGCAGATGACACTGATGCTTGACAGAGTAAATCAATGTTTGTTCTAATATCTATGCTTCCACAATGTTGAAATAAAGTCATGTCAACTTTCCATTCTCTGGTTTCTAGGTAGAAGAACACCAGACCTGCTTGTTCACTCTTAATGAAATACTTTGTTATTGGGGTGTGCCAAGTTCCAACTTCGACCATGGAACATTGTCTAACTCCTACCATGTGGTATAGAACTTTCTTTCTGGAAGGGTGGAAGTCTAAAATTGTGTTTTATTTTGAGACCATGTCTCATATAGTTTAGGGTGTCCTCAAAATCAAAGTGTAGGTAAAGGTGACCTTAAACTCCTGATTCTCCTACGTCTACATCTCTCAGGACTGAGCTTCTTGCCATACACCACTACATCTTTTAATTGCCTCTGAAATCCATGACATAGAAATGTCAATACTGTATTTCTAACCACCATAACACTTGCAACAGGGAACATTGGGATCTCTTCTTTGAATTTTTTCTCATTAATAAAAAACATTAAGAATGGACTCAAATGGAAGCCAGAGGACCATTTTATTAGAGTTTAAAGGAAAACCCCAAGGCAGGCCACCCATAAATTTCAGCAGTCATTCAGAGAATGGAGGGGAGAGAAGAATGGTATGCAGCTTGGGTTTCAGGCATGGAGGCTTGTTACATGACAGCAGACACGACAGGGAAGGGAGCTTTAGGAGAAGAGTAGAGAAGCCCAAAGCATCAGAAAAAGAATACTTAGGTTCTACCAAGTAACCAAAAAAAAAAAAAAAAAAAAAAAAAAAAAAAGAGAGACATTAAACAAACTGGAAAAGTTCAGCAAGGCAGGCAGATGTAATGAGATCTCATGGTTGTGCGCTTGGAGGAATTGGGTTGAGAGCAAGAGTTCTGTAAAGAAAAACACTGTGTCTCACTAAAGAAAAAATTATTCTGCCTATCTCTTTAGCATGGTTTAATATAACTCAGCCTTCCTATGGTGGTCGATTGGCCAGGTGATTGACAGGCCTAAGCAGACTGCAAGCTGGGCCAATACTTTAGTCCCAGCTTTGTGTTTTACAGTTTAATTTCTGCCTGGCTGGCTGAGCCATAAGCATGTGTGTAGATCACTGAAAAAGGAAAAGGCTTCTGTAATTAATGATTTCCAAAGACATTAGCTTTATATATGAAATCAACTAAAATTTTTCAAGCTAAATGGAATATTAATAGCTAATTCTAGAATATTATTTAGAGTATGCACAAGTAACTTTGTAGAAGACATCATGCTCCTAATAACAAGCAAAATTATTTATGTAACCATCTAAATGAAAGTAACTGGTAGGAAAAATGGAGAGAAATGATTATCATAATCATAAAAATTTATGTGTTAACATTCCTAATCTGTAAATGTTATTAGATTATTAGTTACTTCATTTTATTTAGGCTCCAAAGATTATTTTAAAATATTCTGTTTCTGAATTTTAATATCTGTGAGGAAGTATCACATAGAGAATATCCACAGTATCTGAGCAAGCATAGATCCAAGCAGCAAATATACAAGTAGTATGGGGGTTGATTCAAAGGGAATAAGGGTATTATAATCATTTTGTCATTAACCAAATTTTAAAACACTAGATATTTTAGAAGTATTCTGATAATATTTATTTGTTAGTTCTGATTCTTAGAAAGGGGAAATGCAAAAGCCACCAAAGAACTAATAATATAGCTATCGAACAATCAACCTTTAAACATTTGACAGCTCCATAGGGTGATGTCAGTTTTCACCATGACCATATTTGGCTTGCTCCCTAGTGAGTTCTAGATCCCACATATGTTCTAGCACCGCTGCAGATGAGAACGTAGAACAAGGTATAAACATTACACTATTTGCTAGCCACCATCTTACATTCCTTTGCCAACTCTTGTTAGCTGGAAACTCAGAAGCAATCACAGAACAAGCTAATGTAGGGAATGTGCGTTACCTTAGCAGAAATACACTGAGCACACGTACACGTTTTTTCAGCCAAGGCAAGCTAAAGTCCAGGCCATACAAGAGATTAAAGGGGCTGCTTTTATATGTGTTTACCTGAAATTTTCAAATAAAATAAACTGAGGATCACAGGTTTAAAAAAACATAATAAGTAAAATAACAGTTTAATAACCTGTTACAGACAACCATGACTGCCTTATGGGAACTACTACATTGCTCATTTCTTACACAAACTGCCACAAGTTAAACAGATACCGTGGAAGATGTAGCCACACTGAAGTAACAAGAAACTTCATGAATTTCTTACATTTTATTAACTTCAAGTATTCTCTTGCTAACCTGCTCCATCAAAATGCTAAATTAATATTCATTAAAGGAAAACTAAGCTGCAGATTATTAATCAAAAACAAATTTGCTATTACAAAAAAAATAATTACATTGCTTTCATTTCTGCTTTCGGGGGGAGGGGCTATATAGTCTAAGAGCATCTTTCCCCCAGTGGTCATGTAAACCTGCAAATGAATACTGGATTATTTAAAATAATCATTATAGTGAGGACAGCTATCTTAAGCCTAAAATCTGAAAATATCCTAAAAACCACTTCTTCAATTTTCATACAGAATTTTAGTTTATGGTTTAGGTAGCTAATTTTTTTAAGTATATATATGATAAGCTAGTATTAAGTGGAAAACCAATTGATTGTTCACCTATCAAGATTACTTTTTGAAAGTAAGGTTTGCCTTTGGGGAAATGCCATTGGTACTGACCAAGTTATATCCAACAGCACATCAGAACTCCTTTTGTATAGAGGCTGACAGGCACAGTGAATAGAATCAAGACCCTCTTAAGTTTATACTCAGTGTGTGTGGGGGTGGGGGACACAAAGACTTGATGTCTGTGCAGAGTGCTATGAAGACTAATGAAAGAGGCTGGGGGATGGTGGGGGAGAGTTGTTATAGACCGGGTGCCAGGCAAGACCACAGAAATAACTAGGAAAGTGTATTACTGTCAAGGAGATCAGTAATTCAAGGACCTGGGCATAGCTGAGGTGCACAAGACATGTAAGAAGGAATGTGATACCAGAAGAAAGGGCAAAGGAGAAAGTGATACAAAATGAAGTGAGAAAAATGTCCTGGAGTCTGAATCTACAGTGACCAGCTTCGGGAGGGATGTAACAACAAAGTAAATTTATTTGACTTCTAAATTTATTTGACTTTTTTTTTTTTTTTTTTTTTTTTTTGGTTTTTCGAGACAGAGTTTCTTTGTATAGTCCTGGTTGTCCTGGAACTCACTTTGTAGACCAGGCTGGCCTCGAACTCAGAAATCTGCTTGCCTCTGCCTCACCAGTGCTGGGATTAAAGGCGTGCACCACCACGCCTGGCTTAACTTCTATTCTTAATGCACTATCATGTATGTGATGGAAAGAGCAAATGTAAAGGGCACGGTGTATCTAAGACAAAACTGGGTTGTCCCTTTTAAAGAGCATGGTGCTCACACCTAATGAGGAGTGGTCAAAATCAATGTATACTTTTATTATAACCTGGCCATTAAACTTCAGCAAGCCCACTCTACTGGATATAATAGAAAGCAAAGTCTGCCTCCTACCACTTGTCTAAAATAGATGAAGACTTGGACTGGTCAAGTTTTCCTGTAGCCTCTCTTCCAATTTGTCTTGGTGAGTTCTATCACTCCAAGGTCTTAACTGACAGACATTAGGACAAGGGCAGGCTACTGCTGGAATGTCAACAAACAAGTAGAAATTTCTGTCCTTTCCTGTAATCCATATGTGTTGTCCTAAGTTTGGGTTGGGAGGGGTTTATCACATCTTTCTTTAGCTCAGAACTGGCTGTATTTGGGCATCAGATAGCTTTGCCTGAGGAGGACAATTACCTCAGAGCTTAAAACATTCCAGTTGAGTGAAGGGTTGGCAGGGAACTTCCTATGGAGGGCAAGAAGGAAAGAAAAAAGAGTTGATGAGCATGGTCTACAGCGTGATATATTAACAAATACAGACAACCTCTGTTTCTTTGGCCAACTCAGGCATGTGATTTAGACCCGAGTCGGGGTCCTTCCTTTGCTGAGTTTGTAAATTATAACTGGGACATGACTGTCTGGGTTTCTCTTAGTGAGAATTCATGGCCTCTTTCTAAATTAGCCAATATTACAAGTTAAAAAAAAAAAGAACTTATATTTTTTGGTCCCCTCTGCTCCCTTCCACATGCCAAAGAAACAACTAGATGGACTCAAGATTCATTTAAGCCTCCTCTGGACTTGCCAAAATCATCACACTTCACGCCATCTGTTGCCTGATAAGGCTATGCCAATGTCCCCAACTGGTGGAGAAGATCTTTGGCCTCAGCTAACATTTTCCATTGACATTCTGCCCAGCTTGTAATGAGCCCTAATGTAGAATGAACAGCTTTCCAAGCCATAAAAAAATCCACATCAGCAAGGTATTTGTGGACCAGGATGCAAGGCTTCCTCCATACTAACCTCACCATTTTCGTTTTGCATACTAACCTCACCATTTTCGTTTTGCATCCAGTACTACTGCTAGCAGTTTAAATTTTGCTCCCATTGGGTATTAGGGACCACAAAGAACAATTATTGTCACAGAGAGCTGTCCCACACTAGTCTGGCTATAGAAAACTCCTGTCACTTTAGCCTGTTATGAAGTCATGGGTGGCCAACCTTTAGCTTTGCAGTATGCTCTCCTTGCCTTTGCCTGTCCAATAGCAGAGGCATCACAATATCCAGCACCTGTATGTGGGTGACCCATACAAGTACACCACTCTCATTGGGCAGCTTGGTTCTAGTCACTTAAAATTAATTCTAATGGTGAAGGTTCATTCAAATACTAGAGACTACTGCTTGGCAAGGATAATAAGATACTAAGATGGACAATGAAAATATATAGGCTGTAAATGAGCATAACAATGTCATACCAAACTATAATGTGTGTATTCCAATTTTCTGTATGTTTGTGTGTGTGTGTTCATGTGGGTATATATATATATATGTATATAACTATGTACCTCTCATAGTGATGACTTGACTGTTATTCCTCAGAAGGAAGCAAGCTACCTTATTTTTATGGGTGGGATCTCTCACTGGCCTGGCACCCACAAAATTGGCTAGCTTTTTGTCTAGTAAGCCCCAAGGATACTTCTGTCTCTGCCTTCCTAACACTAGGATCATAAGCACGTGCCATCATGCCTGTTTGTTTGTTTGCTTTGCTTTGCTTTGCTCTTAATGTAGCCTCTGGGAATCAGAGACATGTCTTTGTGCTTGGATAGCAAGTACTTTACCAACTGAGCTATTTCATCAGCCCTACATTCAAATTTTTGAGCAACAACCACATAAGACTAGCTAGTATCAGCTTAACAAATAATTGTATACTGACTAAGCAGAGTCAGATAACCACAATTTCCCTTGTCTTCACTGGCACATGTAATGAATTGAGAGATGTCAGAGTTAATCAAGAAGAAAATATATGATCAAAAGATATTTATTAATAATGACCTTTACTTGAATGTCACTACAACATATTTTCGTATGTACGTGTGTGAGAATGGGACAGGAAATGTTCTTTACAGCATCAGATTTCCCCCAAAATGGCACAAACCATTACTCGAATGGAAAAGATAAACAAGTGAGGAAAATTACCAGGAGGTCTGACAGGTCCGTGAAGCAACTTAAAATAGTCTCTGGGGAAAGATTTCCAAAAAGCTCCAATGGGGGTTTTATAACCCTAAAATTTATCTTATTTATGGCCAGTGGATGTTGGGTACAATTCTTAAGAGTATTTAAAGCAGATAGGCTATAGGTTCCTAAACATGGGTTTAATCTGACTTTAGTTTTTTGGTTGACTTAGTAAACAATAATTAAATATGACTTTGACCTAATAATACATACTGGCACTCTCAAGATATAAGCAATATGAAGTCAATATATGGAAGACTTTTTTGAATTATGTAAAACCTTCATTGGAAGCAAACTCATGGGTTGCTAGAAGAAGACAGCAAACCTTTGATCCCAGACACAAAAGAAGAATGGCAGGTACTATGGAATGGATAGAAGACAACCTGCTTCCTTCTGGGAAACTATAAAACCTCCCCAAGCATAGGACACATTGGTATCCTTAGAGAAAGATTCATGGTGAAAGATGAGATAGAGCAGCCCATTATCTGCCTTAGGGTCCTACACTAATGCTAGGCAGAAGCCTACCACCACAAATAGAACTTTCTCTAAAAGTTGACAGCTCACGGAAACTTTTTGCCATAGAGGGGGCATATATAAACACTGAAAATCCCCAAACCTGAGAATTTCAGACAGCAAGAAGGAGACTAAAGCTGAGCTAGCATGGGCTAGGGAACAAAAAGGCCACTCTATCTACCATGGTCTTAAACTTGTTATCAAGCAAGAGGAGTGCACTTCCCAGAAGAGTCATCCCAGAGTTAAGACATGCAGGATTATTTATGACCTAATGAAGGCAGAGGTGAAACACCTATAAAGCACACTACTGTTCAACTATCTGTACTTAGATACTTGTAGTATACTAGATGCATGGATAAGAGCACAGACTCACAAAGACAGCTTAAGTCCTCACTGGAATAAGTCCATTCTCTATATCAACAGTCTGGCATATAAAAAGCATGACTGTGTTTGGATGTGGATATAGTTTACCTCTGTATGACATCGTGGTGGTTTAAATATGCTTGGCTCAGGGAGTGGCACTATTTATTAGGTGTGGTTTTGTTGGTCTAGGTGTGGCCTTGTTGGAGGAAGTATGTCACTATGGGGGTGGGCAATGAGACCCTCCTCCAAACAACATGAAGCCAGTCTTTTCCTAGAGGCCCTTAAGATGAAGATGTAGAACTCTCAGCTCTTCCTGCACCATGCCTGCCTGGATGCTGCCATGATCCTGCCTTGATGACAATGAACTGAACCTCTAAATCTGTAAGCCAATTCCAATTAAATGTCATTCTTATAAAGAGTTGCCTAGGTCATGGTATCTGTTTATAGCAGTAAAATCCTAACTAAGACAGAAGTTTGTGGTGGTTTGAATATGCTTGGCCCAGGGAGTGGAACTATTAGAAGGTGTGGCCTTGTTGGGGGAAGTGTGTCACTGTAGGTGTGGTCAATGAGTCCCTCCTTCTAACCACATTAATCCAGTCTTCTAGGGGCCTTCAGATTAAGATGTAGAACTCTCAGCTCCTCTTGTCTTCCTGGATGCTGCCATGCTTCTGCCTTGATGATAATGGACTGAACCTCTGAACCTGTTCAGCCAATCCCAATTAAATGTTGTCCTTACAAGAGTTGTCTTGTGGAGCTGAAGAGATGGCTCAGAGGTTAAAAACACTGACTGCTCTTCCAGAATTTCTGAGTTCAATTCCCAGCAACCACCTGGTGGCTCATAACCATCTGTAATGGGGTCTGATGCCCTCTTCTTGTGTCTCTCAAGACAGCAATAGTGTACCCATATACATAAAATAAATAAATGAAAAGAAAAAGTTGCCTTGGTCATGGTGTCTGTTCAAAGCAGTAAAACCCTAACTAAGACAACCTGTAAGCCAACCCCAATTAAACATTTCCCTTAAAAGAGTTGCCTTGGCCAAGGTGTCTGTTTACAGCTGTAAAAGCCTAAGTACAAACACCATGCTCGATAGTTAATCAAAAAATGAGAGATACAAAATAAACCAAGAGAAGGCTATATATTTTCAATAGCTAGAATAATTAATATAACAAGACCCAGAGATGAATCAAATACTGGAATATTATAAAAGGGAGCATGACTATGATTAATATAATTCAGGCAGTAACAGAAAAGATGGAACATGGGCAAATACATGGGAAACTTCTGTAGAGAAGTGGAAAAGAGTAAAAGAAAACCACTACAAATATTCACACATGTGAAATTAGTGATGAAGATGTCTTGGCAACAGAGTTTACATCAGTGTACATAGCTAAATTTGGCAGTATATAAGAAGAGTGCCATGGTCCCTGTACAAGATATCATGGAAAGTTTTGAAGCATTCTTTATTTCCTTAACATTTTTTTAAAAAACTATTTTGGTGGGTTTACAAGCCAATTTATTAGAGGCAATAAAAGAATTGATGAGTTATAAAGCAAATTTGTTTGAGTTATTTTGTTAATATTTAAACAGACTTAATATAAAACAGATTTACACCAGGGGAAAAATCCACCTCCCAAGGACTCTTGAATAATATATATTTTAGTACACATTGGATGAAACCTAAAAGAAAAAAATCAAATGAGACCAAAAAATATTTGAAGGACAGTAATCATGTACTTTGTTAAATTTTTTAAATATTTCAAAAGAAAGATGCTAGATGTGCAGAGAAAGACAAACAGAATAAATACCAAAATAATAAAGCTACTGAAAATAAAACATTATTATAAGATTTTCAAAATAAAGGATGAAAAGAATCATATTACATAAACAGGAACAAAGTATAACACCAGGAAACTATGTAACTCAGAAAATAGTGGAGGATCATGTTATAGTAATATAAAGGAAAACCCAGACCTTGTCCCATCAAATATGTCCCTCAAAAGTGCAGCTAAAACATAAAATCGTTTTAGTCGAGAAATAAAATTTTTTTCTCCAGAGTATCTGAGTCACACAAAATGTTTAAGAGCATTCTTTAGTAAGAAGAAACAAAGGTCCAAGCACATTGTCTCAGAAATGCTTGACATTTTGTCTTAAACAATAGGAAAATGAGCTGAACACAAAAAAATGCATATGCAAATTAAAGGAAAATAACTGATAGCTGATAATTGTGGTATATGAACTATTTGAGTTAATATCAATGGATTTTGAACGTTTATTTAGCAACAGTAATACATTACCAATTAATAAAAAAACAAGTATATATCAGTGTTCTATTAGATTTTTTTTTTTGTAACAAACATGACCAAAAGCAACCTGAGAAACAAACTTATAGTCCATCACTGAGGGAAGGAACTCAAGGCAGCAATCTGGAGGCAGGAACTAAAGTAGCTTTCTCACTACCTTGCTTGCTTATACAGTCTGGACCCATTTGTCTAGGGATGGCACTGTGAACAGTAGACCAGACCTACCTATTTCAGTTAGCCATCCAGAAGATACTCCATTAACATGCCCACATGCCAATCTGATAGAGGCAATTCCTCAACGAGGTTCTCTCTTCCCATGTGTGTCAAGTGGAAATGATTAGTAATCACAGCCAGAAACTAATTCATAAATCTATTCATAAATTGAAAATGGCCATTTTTTTCCTAGAAGCAGAAATGGTTGTCAAATAAAATAATAGCATGCCATTTTAAATTTTCAGATGGGTTCTTAAAAAGTCAAATAACAACTCTGGGTACACAGGAACTTTAATAAATCTCCTTAAAATTTATGAAAGACACAGTTTTTAAAAGTGTAATTTCTCAGTACAAAATAAAAGTAACTTGTCATTATGTTCACGCTCTCTTTGAATATACTACGTGTATTAGTTCACTTTAACTCTCTAAGAGTTTTGACTCAGGGACTGCTTCAAATGCTAGATACACAGGAAAAATGACACGTGAAAAATGTATCACATTCTCAAGGAATATTACTACTCAGAGATGGACCGTGATCTTCACTAATGCTTCCAGGCTCCATAAAAAGGTTCAAAAAGAGTACCCTGCTTTCATGTCAAAGGATGTTGAAATAAACCTGATGCAAAGCCATATTAAAAGTACATGCCAAGTGACCATCTTCTAAGTAATTATCCTAGCAGCCTGGATACCATAATAGGAATAAGAGTATGGTCAACTAATAGAAAGTTATATTTAATATCAATTCAACTAGCAATACATCTTAGGAAGTAATAAGATGTTACAGAAAAATACAAAATTATAGATAAATGCATAGTGTATATTATTTAGTGAAACTGAGTTTAAAAGGACAGTCTAACATTGGTAAAAATCTAGAATCATAAATGCCAAAGTAGTAAGAAGGTGATTAAAGACAATTCAGTTTACTGTTTCATCTCTATTTCTATTCCTTTGATATCACTTTAAAAAGAAAAAAACAATCTAAGACATAAGAAAATATGTGTGAATATTTTAAATCTCTTTACATGATTGTTATCTTTAAGAAAACAGAAAAAAATCAAAACTCTATTTTTCTATTTGCATAAGTGAAAATTTAAAATATCTGAATGTGAAATTACTAAAGTTTAATTTAAACTGGAAACCTTAAATTATTTCCATTATATATTATTCAAAATTCTATCTTTCTCACCAATGTTGCTGGGATACTTTAATAATGAACACATATATTAGAATATTTGTGTTATAATAAATTAAACAAGAAAGTAAACACCAGATTTCAGCCAAGTGATAGTAAAGAAATTGAACTAAGATGAAAAAGAGATAAACAAATGGAAAATTTATAAGCATATTCAGATCAGTAGCAATCACAACTATTCTTACTAGTTAGATGTGCTTTGTGTAACTGCTGAGTTAAAGATGCTCTACTTAGGAAACCTTTATAGTGTATGTTGTGATTGTGAAGATCTATGCAGTAGCAGGGACAGAATGGTATAGGCCACTTCTGGACACACAATTATGCACAGCACTCCTCATTCCCAGTGTTAGTTCTCTACTTTAAAGACCCAGTTTCCCTGATCTGGATAAATTTTCTACTAGAATTCTAATCTTATTCCTTGCCTTACCCCTTACATTTTCTTCTTTATTCAAAAGCCAGTATATGTTACCCTTATTCTAAGAACTGTTGAGGAATCTCAAATGCCATCTTCAAATGAAATGTAAGTTATAAGGGATGGAAAGAAAGCTGATAAAGTGCTGTTGACACAGGCCTGAGAATCTGGGTCGTAGTCTCCAGGACCTTTATAAAACATCAGTCATGGTGGGATGCTGTAATCCTAGGAGTAGGCCTATGAAGACAGGAGGAGACCTGGACCTTGTTGTCCAGCTAGTCTCAGTCAGTGGTGAGCTCAGTCAAACATTGTCTCAAAAATAATCGGTGAGCAAACACCACCTTTGGCCTTAAAGGTACACATATATGCATGTAACCCATACACACACACATGCACACATATGTATGCATTCCATGCACAAATCTAAGCTACCATATTACTAGTCTTGTTTCCTTGATCAGATATATTAAAACCTGAAACAGTTTAGGGAAATGGATATTATTTATTTACCCATTATTTCTGTGGTCAGCATAAATTTGATAGAATCAATGGCTTTAGCTATGGTTTTCACAGTTATCTGACGAGCACAATTTGACTCAAACAGTGGGACTCAATAAGTACTTGCAGTCTGTGTACTGTTTTAGTAAATTGAGTGAATGGGAAAACATATTAGATGTCTTCAAGACTGAGAAAAAACTGAGAGTGCATTCCACTCTACTTCATAAAAATTTTATACCAAATCTACTTAAACATCGTTCTAAGGCTGCAGTTCCCAAGAAAGAGCTAGGTTTTGATTTTCCTCTAACCATCAAGGGTCTAAATTGATCTTGTTTAATTCTATCCACAACTTGCCATCTTCATGAGCCAAGTCTTGTCGGCAAGGGTAATATCAGGCCAATACAAGCTGTGTGAGATATGCAGAAACTCTGCACTGGGTAAGAGCACAGAGCAATCAATGCAACAGATCATCTATGAGGTTTACTCAGAATTCATTACAAAGAAATAAGCACACCTAGATGGACTCATTAGAAGCTGTTTTTCCTCTAATACATGAAGGGGGGAAAAACTGACCTGAAGAATTTGTGTGCCAACGAATCACAGAAGTGTAATTGATCATGGGTGAAAAGCAAGCAAAAGTAGCCACTGTCAGCAGAGACAGAAGGACAAAGTACAGGGTCCCTCTGGACCACAGAGTAAGTTTAAGGCCAACTTGGGCAGCTTAGTGAGATTCTGTCTTACAGTAGAACATGAGAAGAAAGCTGTTGATATAGCTCAGTGGTGGAACGTTTACCTAGCACACAGAAATCTCTAAAGTCAATCCCTTTACCACATACCAACTAAAGATAAACAAATAGGTTATATGTGTACTGCAGTACATAATTCATCCTTAAAAACAAATGCCATCTGACCAATGATAGAACATAAGTGAATTCTGAAGACACGGTGTTTAGTGAAAGAGCTATTCACAAAAGAACCAACTTCATGGCTTATTTCTGGAAGCTATCTGGTGTGGTCCAAAGGGACAAAGAATACAGGTGGCTGCTCTCCTGAGGGAGGGAGAAAAGAGAGAAATATTTAAAAGGTGCAGAGATCAATTTTGGAAAATGAATAGTATCCTGGGAATTAGTTCAACAATACTGAATATTACTAATACAATTGAGCTATAAACTTATGAATGACCAATGAGCTAATTTTTGTTTATTTTTTACTAGGATTAAATCATGCTTTTAAAATTAGATTTGCCTTTAACTCAAGTAAATATTCTAAGTAGATAAAGAAAGCAAACAAATTAGTGTGACTCAAAGTAGAACAATCTCAAGTATAAAACTGTCATACTTAATAGCTTGAAATAGAAATATATACAAAGTGTATTGGAACAGTTTCCAATCAGAAAGCTCGTACTATGGAATGCTCTGATCAGGACAGGGCCTTTTCTTTTGAACTGTAAGTAACTATGATTACCCACAGGACATCTACACAAGACAGGGACAAGAGATCAGCCTTTAACTTTCAGTCATGGAGGTGGAGAGAGACTCATGAGGCCATGCCCATCTCTAAGGATTTATAGGCAGTTCACGATTGTTGGGGAGATTTTCTTCAGTGATGTAGCTGCTCATAAGTTGCCCATGTAAATAACCCTCATCCAAGTTCCTGTAGGTAACTCTAATTAAACTCATTGGCTCGCCAAACTAGACTTGAGTGGAACTGTTTCTCTGATTTGTTGCTGGTGCCCGATCTGGGATGTAGAGATATTTATTTTATTCGTCACCCTAAGAAGTTCATGCAACAGCCTGTAACCTTTAAAACTCAGCTTCTAGAATGGGAAGGATAGCTCAACAGCTAACAGGACTTATTGCTATTACAAAGAACCTGAGTTCAGTTCCCAGCACCCATATGATTGATCATAACCACCTTAACACCAGCTCCAGGGGATCCTACACATATTTTCTGAATTCCATGGGCTCCTACACAATATGGTGTACACATAAGTTACCATGGACAAATTACAAACACAAATATATAAAAATAAATAAATCTTTAAGAGTCAGCCAATAACTAAATAGTTACAAATCTTAGAAGTCAGGACCTTTCTAAGAAGCCTGCACAAATCTGCTATGAGCTGACACAGCTTAGTGCTCCCATGAGAATTTGTGGGGCACATGGGAACTGTGTCACCAGACAGAAACTTGGTAAGGTCAAGTGTATTAAGATGTTGGTGGGATTGCAAACTTGTACAACCACTCTGGAAATCAGTCTAGTGGTTCCTTAGAAAATTGGACATAGTACTACCGGAGGACCCTGCAATACCTCTCCTGGGCATATATCCAGAAGATGTCCCAACCGGTAAGAAGGACACATGCTCCACTATGTTCATAGCAGCCTTATTTATAATAGCCAGAAGCTGGAAAGAACCCAGATGCCCCTCAACAGAGGAATGGATACAGAAAATGTGGTACATTTACACAATGGTGTACTACTCAGCTACTAAAAAAAAAATGAATTTATGAAATTCCTAGCCAAATGGATGGACCTGGAGGGCATCATCCTGAGTGAGGTAACACAATCACAAAGGAACTCACACAATATGTACTCACTGATAAGTGGATATTAGCCCAGAAACTTAGGATATCCAAGATAAAAGATACAATTTGCTAAACGCGTGAAACTCAAGAAGAACGAAGACCAAAGTGTGGACACTTTGCCCCTTCTTAGAAATGGGAACAAAACACCCATGGAAGGAGTTACAGAGACAAAATTTGGAGCTGTGACAAAAGGATGGACCATCTAGTGATTGCCATATGCAGGGGATCCACCCCATAATCAGCTTCCAAACGCTGACACCATTGCATACACTAGCAAGATTTTGCTGAAAGGACCCAGATATAGCTGTCTCTTGTGAGACTATGCCGGGGCCTAGCAAACACAGAAGTGGATGATCACAGTCAGCTATTGGATGGGTCACACGGCTCCCAATGGAGGAGCTAGAGAAATTACCCAAGGTGCTAAAGGGAACTGCAACCCTATTGGTGGAACAACAATATGAACTAACCAGTACCCTGGAGCTCTTGTCTCTAGCTGCATATGTATCAAAAATAGCCTAGTCGGCCATCACTGCAAAAAGAGGCCCATTGGATTTGCAAACTTTATATGCCCCTGTACAGAGGAACGCCAGGGCCAAAAAGGGGGAGTGGGTGGGTAGGGGATTGGGGGGGTATGGGGGACTTTTGGGATAGCATTGAAAATGTAAACGAGGAAAATACCTAATAAAAAATAAATAAATAAAAAGAAAAGGGTCTTTTGACTTGTAATAAAGTTCCTTGTACTGGGGAAAAAAAAAAAAAAAAGAAACCCTGGTACTCTCATACCTGAAGACAGTAGGAGTTTCATCTACTCCTGTCCATGTTCCTGTCCTGAAACACACAACTATGACACCTCATGGAGAGAACTATGATAATCAGTCATGTAGGGCCACCTGAAGTCCCTCCACAAGCAGATGAGGCATCCCTAACATCTTAGACCAAGCCAATAGAAAGCATCTGCTTTTAGACCCCAACCCAACCTAAAATGTATATAAGACTGTTCACAAGGAATAAAACAACAGATGCGTTATTTCATCAAGGATCATCTGAGAACATCTGTCTTATAGAGCCGTAACACTTCGGGAAAGTGCTGGATGCTGCTGGGTCCCACCACAGTCACTTTCTGCTAGGTGGTGGCCCTGACCTTGGCTCCTAGCCACCTGCTGTACTCTGCCCTCAGCATAGAATCCCAAAGCACCACACTCCTTCGAAAGACCCAGCAGCTCACCTCAAACTGTCTTCCCCTCTCCTTCGGAGAGTGCAACTCTTTGACTGCTCTGACCATGTCAGAGCCCCACAAATCTCCACAGATAGCATCTGGCACATAGACCTACAAGAATTTATTATATTTGAATGTTTCGTTGAATCAATAGGAAACTTACATAGATATATGAAAGAGACCTCCACACCATGGGGGTTCCCTCCTGGATCCTGGATTAGGCACAAACCACACCCAAGCACCTGCTTTCAGAGAGAGCCTTTAGTAAGCAAAGTTCTGGTTCAGGCAGAAAAAACAGTGATATAGCAGATCTAGTTTTTAAGAAGAAGAAGAAAAAAAGGTGGGGCGGTCTGTGTTAGAATGAGATAGGATACAGTGACATATTTTGATTGGGTATATATGTTAATTAGGTGACTCAAGGGATTTCTGATTGTTGGGCTTCAATACTTTCATAGCAGGACTTTAGTAGTCAGCCTCAGGATGTGGAAGTGATCAAGTAAAGGAATAGACCTTGGAGGATAGCTTTAGGAATGGAATCTCATAGTTTTTAGCAAGGCAGAAGGAATGGGAGAGAAGGGCAAGATCTGCCAGAGTCATGTTTGCCAAGCCCACGCTTGCTAGAACTTCCATAATGTGGCTCCTTTGGTTGTTTTCTATACACTTTATCTATTTTGATTAGCTTTTGCTATTCTCTTTGGCTCAAATTTTTTGGTATGTGTCAATCTTTGTCAAAATCAAGCATGGCAGCAAGACAGGGATACTTGATATATTACACTTAATTAAACAAACTCACAGGCAGAATTGGTTTAAATATATTTTTTTTACTGTGGTATTTAGAAGTAATCATACACACAGAACTTAAAGAGGCCACAATTCAATTTTTTTTTCAGGCCACAAGTGAGCCCTTCATTCCCAACTGAAATGACAGCTCACTATCAAGTCAAATTTTATAAATATACAATGGTGTATGAAACATTTGCTCTACCTCAGAATAGTCTTGTTTTTTATCTTGAAAATCCACATGAGAATAGGAGTGTGGCTTATTAGTAATGTGTTTGACTGGCAAGCACAAAACGGTAAGTTCTATCCTCAGTATAAGAATGAGAGGGGAGGCCAGGCGTGGTGGTGCACACCTTTAATCCCAGCACTCGGGAGGCAGAGGCAGGCGGATTTCTGAGTTCGAGGCCAGCCTGGTCTACAAAGTGAGTTCCAGGACAGCCAGGGCTACACAAAGAAACCCTGTCTCAATAAACAAACAAACAAAAAGAATGAGAGGGGAGTGGAAAAGGGAGAGGAAGAGGAGAAAGAGGAGGATTAGAGAAAGAGGGAGGAATCACAAAGGAAGAAGGAACAGGGGAAGAAGGGAAGGACAGGTGAATCATAAATTTACCTAGTATGCTAGTGTAGTCTGGAACATTTTACAATTACAACCCTATTAGTGAATGGAAAATACCCCACATCACAGATGTACTTCACAGCTCATGTTCCTTTAAGGTTCCATGGGAAAGGGACTGGTCAATAGGGTATTTGAAGAAAAGCATCAGGTCTTGGTACCATGACTGCCCAAGTCTGGGGATGCTTGTATCCTTTAATAAAACTCTTACAGTTCCATACATAGTGTGCAGTTACTTTCCTGTGGAAGGTCATCTCCAAATTACCAACCATACCTAGTAATATCACTCCTAGAGCTGCTATTTTATATTATTTAAGAAAGACAAGACTAAGTGGCATGTTTACTGAATATTTTTTTATCTATTGTTTATTAAACCCACAGAGTCAGAATCCACAGACATGGTGGGCTTAATCCAATACTTAAAAAACAATAATAACTAGATTCTCTTTTCACAAAGCCTTCTGCTTTCCTTCTAGCAAAATCTTGAGAGTGCACTAAAAATAATCCACTCCACCAGTTTTAGATTAAGACCATCAAAAGGAGCACTGCAGAGAATTACTGTAAATGTGTGTGTAATGATTGTTCTAGGATGTTCCAGTGTACCAGTAAATTACCATGGACAAAATTTGAAATGCTACAGCTAAATGAAAAACTAAATCACTTTTAAATGTAGAAACACAGATAGAGCGGTAAAGAGAGAGAGAGAGAGAGAGAGACAGAGACAGAGAGACACAGAGAGAGACACAGAGAGAGACACACAGAGACAGAGACAAAGAGAGACAGACAGAGAGACAGACAAAGCGGGGAAACAAAAGGACACAGCAAATTAAGGAAATTGTTTGGGTGACTTATAAGTAAATTTTCAAACAGTTCAAGGCCCCAGGGGTCATGTGACTCTATTTTCCTTCCCTGGTTCCCAAGGCCTTTATGGAACCAGCCAGAATAGTTCTTAAAGTTCATGTATTTCCTGAGTCTTGGCATTTTGGGAGTGAGAAGGCACAATGGAAATGTTTCCGGCCCTAGTGGCAAATAATGTTTAACAGGGCTTAATCACAGCCATGAGAGTCCCTCTTCAAACAAAACCTATCACTTACCAGTGACGTCTATGGCCGCCGGGTGTTTGTTTCAGTTGGTGACTTCGTACATGAAATATGACTAATATGCAATGCTCAAAATAAGTTTATATCTCTTCCATCCCCAGTTCCCACCAGCTTCTTCCCACACACACTTGCTTTAAATGAATGGAAAGTAACCAAAACAATCCAGATGGCTAAGTGCCACCATGAGGATAGTAGTCACTTTAAGGCAAAACAAATACCCTAGCTCCTCCCCCTAGCCCTCTCACAAATGTCCCCACCCTTCTCATTATACAGAGCTGTCTCCCTGGAGATTATTGGATAGAGAGCATTGAAAGACAACCAACAATGCACCAAAGGCTTCCGGCACACATGTGTATATTTGAGTACACACCCATGACACCCAGTAGAGAAGGACCTCACAGATTATTTCCTCCCATGTAAAATAAACAACCAACAAATTCCAACTCAGCCTTTTACTCCTCACACCTGAATATAGCCCTATGTAGCTCTCAGCCACACAGTCATGGGAATTCCATCATCTAGTAAACTGCTATTGCAGATAGAATTGGGGAGGTGAGAGGGGGAGTATCCAATTAATGATAAAGCAGTCAGCAATAAAGTAAATGAGTGAGGGGGTCATCACAGGAATATACCTTCTCTGTTATTTCCAGGAAATAATAATGTGAAGTGGAGAGATTAGAGGGGACAAAAGTAAGTCTGGAGAGATGGTTCAACTGTTCTGAGCATGTGCCTAGCAGAGGACACAGTTCAGTTTCCCACACCCAGGTAGGTCTCCTCACAATGGCCTTTAACTCTAGGTACAGGAGATCAAATGTCCTCTTCTGGCTTCCACAGGCACACACACACACTTTAAAAAAAAAACTTTTTATATAAATATTATTAGATTTCTGATTGATTGACTGACTGACTGACTGATCAATCCTAGAACTTGCTCTGTAGATTAGGCTCTCCTAGAACTCAGCCATCCACATGGCAGGTTTATGTACACCACTGAGGAATACTAAGTGGACTCAGACTTCTGTGAAACCAATTTCTGAAATGTCTTTATTCTCACAAAATTGAACCCTTATGCCTTTCTCTCCTTGTTTTTGGTAGGGGTGAGTTGCTTGTCTGAGTACCCTGCAGTCTTCATCCAAATGGAATCATAAATTTTCCTTTTGTAAAATGGCTCATTTCACTTAGTCAACATTGCAAGGTTCATCCGTGTTATAAAATGGATTCATATCTCTTTATTTTTGAGGATGGATAATAGTCAATCATGTGCATCTAAAACAAAATTTGTTCATCTGCCAATATATATTTGGTTGGCTTCTACCTTTTGGCTATTGTGGGTAATGTAGTCATGAACTAAATATATAAACATTGTTTCAAGACCCTGCTTTCAATTAGTGTGTGTATATAGAAGAAATGGAATTGCTGGATCCTATGATGTTATTTTCCATAGTAGTTGCACCATTTTACATTCCAACTATCAGTGCCCAAATATCTGTGTTTCTCTACACCCCTCTCTAATACTTGTTATTTTCTGATTTTCATTTTGTCTTCTGTTTTGACAATTGCTTTCCTAGTGCATGTGAAGTGTTATCTCATTGGCGTTTGATTGGCTCTTAAGGTAAAATTGCCAGAAAGGTATCTCTTCTTCCAGAAGACATTTAAGAGAACAGAGGAGTATTAAAAAAGAATGGTAGATGTACAAGTGATTTATGAAGAACCTCTTCTCATCAGGTAACCACCTTGACCTCAGTAAGACTGTGGAAACAAGATCTATACGCTCCCAAGCTCCTGATGCTTACTTAGCCCAGGGTCTAGGGCATTAAGGCTAACTTTACAATGCAATGGTATGAGCTGTAAAACCTGGCTGGTGTTACTCATCCCTCTTGAGCTTCAGCTGACACAAGAGGTAGCTACAAAAAAGACTGTTAAATGGCGTCATCCACTTAAAGCAATGGTTGACATTCCAAGTTCTCCCTCTATCCCTTCTAAGCATTCTGCATTTGATAAAACTGAAAACACATTTGGCCCTGAGCAACACCTCCCCACTCATCTTTTAAACATGTGTGTCCCCAGAGAACGATTCCATATGTTTCTGATTCATTTACAATTAATTCATCAAAACGTTATTTTGATGTCCGAGAAGCTTTATTAAGGTTCTCTCATGAGTCTTTTTTTCTTAGAAACAGGAAATCATTCTTTGCCAAATGCCAAACTCAAAACACACGGATGGAGTTTGAGCTGAGTTTGAAGCACTGAGACCTCGGCATCTGAGCAAATGCCAAAGTTGGACAAAAACAGTGCTTCATCTTTACATTCAGGCCAAGTCTGGATTTAAGAGATGATTAATCACTGGCTCTTGAGATGAGATGCTGGGCATGTCATGAGCCTCTCTTGTAGGAATATGAGATCTCAGGTGAGCTGCAAAGCAGTATTGAGATGGGAGAGAATAAATAGCCTTTCAAGTTGGTTCTAGCAAGACAGTGATTTTCTAGGAATACCTGTAGACAGCCCACTCACAGAAAACCTCTGAGTAGTCTTCCAATTAGTCTTTCTTGTCTTTTTCTGAGTTATTGCAGACAAGAAGGCTTAGTATTGAGTACTTCTGAACATCAGGGTCCTGTTTAGATCTCCCCCCACACCACCGCACAGCATCTACTTCCTTACTGGGGTCAAGGTCATTCCTCCTCTGTACAAAATCAGTACTTTGCACCTGATGCACTCAGCTCCTCTTCCCCTTGAGTTCTTTCACATTGCTATGCCATGTCAAACCTCCCCATCTGCTCCACTCTGACCAAACAGGTTCCCATGGCTCCATGTCTCAGCTAATGTATCTTACACATTCAGACATCAAGTCTTACTTTCTACCATCTGATATCTCTCTGTCTTTCTGAATCTCACTGGCCTTCCACCTGCTTGTGTCTGGCTTCCTCCATTAAAACTTGATGTAAATCTTCATATTTCTGAAGGTCTAGAGTACTTATGTCAGTGTCTGTGGTCATTCATCATATGCTACTTTTAAGACCACTTTTACTATGACCTTGTATACACTAAAAGTGAACGACCCTGAATTAAGCTATCCTTAATATCCTTAAAATATTTTCATGGTGTGGATGGGGATATAGCTCAGTTGGTAGAATGTCTGCCTTGTATGCATGAGGTCCTGGGTTCAATCCTCAGCACAATAAATAAATACATAATAAAGATACTTGCATTGTTACTGACATTTTGTATGCCAAGACAGACATAGGTTATTTAATACATGGTTGTGTTTTAGAATCCCAAATGAGATAAGAGGCACATAAAGGCTTTTCTATAACTACAAACATGATTTAGTCTTCTAATTCAAAAAGTTGTGGATATAATTCCAGAAGAATTCTAGTAAGATGAAAGTTAACAAAAGAGTATTTAATATAAATAGGTAGATAAGTCTCTTAAAGCCAAGTCTATCATCCATGCCTCCAAGTTGCCTTAAAACCAATTATCAAGATCAGGTAAAAGGGGGAAGAAAAATGAAAATACTATTTTTTGTCTTATCAGAAGAAATGATAGTATAGGGATAAAAAAATTTTGAGAGAAACTGGTCACATGAAGCAGGATTTTAAGATAATGGAAAGAAAAGATCTAAAGAAAAAGAAAAGGAAAAAAATGATGAAATTGTGATAATTTTTGTAACTGTGAAAAACTATCTGTTAAAATCAGCTTTAAGGGAAGGACTTATTTTTGGCTCACACTTTCAGAGGTATCACTCCAGACTCACTGTGGTGCTATGGAGTTGTGCTATGATAGTATACATCTGTGGTGGAATCTGCATTGAGAAGCTAAGATGTTCATCTCATGGTAACCACAAAACAAAGAGGGGGGGTCCTGGAGCAAAATTTACTCTTCAGAGACATGTCTCTACTAGTCTACTTCCTCCAAACTGCTAACAGCTTGTTCAGCTATGATGGACTAATGGACTATCTACATATGAGTCAGAGTCTTAATGACATAATCACCTAGCAACCAGCTGGCAAGTTCTAGCATGTGGGCCTTCAGGAAAATGTTTAGATTCCAACTGTAACAGAAACTGTTGGCAGGGAATGATGTGGGTAGGATTTATTGTAAACTACAATTATCATCAGAACATGGGAGAAAACTAGAATAGAGATTGGATATGGTTGTATTCCTTCTGACTCAATCTGGAAATGGATGATCGTCTGCCTGCTACTAAGAAGAAGGAAACAAGTGAGACTACTCTGAGAACTTGTCATGCTGGAAGAATCCATGAAGACAGGTGACACTATAGGAAATGTCAAAGCATCTGAAAAATTTCACTGACATCAGATGAAGGAGATAAACTTCAGAGTGTCTTTTGGCATCTGTATGGTCCTAGTTACAAGAGCAAAACCCACCTGTAATCCCTTTTCCCTGGTTGATTGGAGCAAAGAGGAGCTTTGGGATTTGTAATCAGAAGAGATACTCCAATCTGAGGATTCCAGAAAGAAAATAACCACTCAGCAGGAGTCAGCACATTCTACTATATACAAAGCCAGACTGAATTCAACTCATAGAGCAAAATAGTCTAATTTGGTTCTGAGGTAAGCAAGATATTGGATTGGGAGGGGGGACTTTGATAGTCAACTATTGACATTTCAGTATATAACCAGATCTCATTTTCTAGTTCTCAAGATTATAAAGTTGTTTTTGTTTCAAACAATGGGTATTTAATGTTAATGTAAAAAAGAACTTGGTTGGCCTATATCATGATTGAAAATTTAAAATGTATAATTGGATAATGGTTTTAAATTTTAAAACCTTACCAAGTTCAAATTGTAAAAGTTTTGTGATTTGTTCAGAGGTCTAACTTATTAAATTACAAAATCTCAAGCTTTAAGAACATTTGCCAGGGAACTAAAATACATGATAAGTATAGTTTCAGATATTTTTGAAAATGTTGAGTTTATAAATGGCATCCAAAATTATTTAGCTGCTTCTAAAGTTGAATGAATAGAAATAGTGAACTAGTGATATTGTCCAAATAATGATAAAGGAAACTGTGAGCCTGATCCTTAATTTCTTCCACAGAGACACTGACTGGACAATGGAGGCTAGTTTCCTTTGAGAAACATAGTAAAACTAAATCAGTTCCTAAAGTGCACACTCACAGACACTGCACTGGCAGCAAAATAATATCCCCTTAACATTATAAAGTGGGACTGGCAGTTCCCAGCTCTTAAAGGGATACACCCTAGACCCTAGATGTATTACAAAGCCTTTTACAAAGCCTCTCTAGAGCTTAGCTTTTATTTGTCCTGCATCTAAGAGCTGACAAAAATAGCTCAGGTTGTGAGATCTATCAACAAAGGCTATTATCTCAATTAGTTCAGACTCAATGTTCCTTCCCTCTTGCTATCTCAGTAGGAAATAGACAAGGGTTTTCTGTTTCTTGCTGGGAAAGATAGAGTAGAAGCATGGATTCCACTTCCACTCTTTGAACAAGATTAGACAAGGAATCTATTAATTTTTATTGTATGTGTATAAATGTTTGCATATATATATAATTTACACACATTCTGTGAGCCACATGCATGCAGTGTGCACAGAGTACAGATGAGGGAAGTTGGATTCCCTGGAACTCAAGTTACAGACATTTGTGGTCTGCCATGTAGGTACTGGGAACTAAATCCAGCTCTTTTGCAACAGAAGTCAGTACTCTAAATCACTGAGTTATTTATTGAGCCCCCAAAACTATTTCTATTGTGCCTAGCTTAGAGGGCTGTTGGAACCTGATTTAGACCATATACCAGAAGACCTCTATAAATAAAAGAGATCTGGGTACTGTTTCCAAGGAGATGTAATACAGCAAACAGAGACCCATATAGTGGATGGTCATATTTTTCTAGACATTCAGCCTTTATTGGGGCTGTTTTAAAGGAATTATTTTTGACTCATATAACTTAGATAACTGGTGATACCTAGTATATTCACTATAAGCCTGTTGGTTTATAAAATCAGTGAGAAACTGGCTGCTTTTAGACAAGCTGCTCTGCCATTGTCAGAAACTAGAGCAAATAAGGGATTGTGAGTATTTGTTAAAAGGAATAAGCATATCTCATAAATTTTATGTTTACATTCACAAAGCTAGAGAAAATGTATTCATTTAAAAAAGGTTTGAGAAAATGTCCCTTAATATCAAGTCAGGTTGACAGGTGAAGGGCTTTCCTTTGAGAAAGTCTGTGTATAAACACAAGGAGAGATATTATATTGAAAACTGTGTTCATCCCAGCACAAAACTTCAAGGCAAACAACGATAGAGGAAATAGTCCATTGAAAAGAGCAAAAGTGAATCGGCAAAATCAACCTAAAGAAATAGAAATATGTGAGTTATCTAATGAGGAATGCAGCTTAACTATCATGAACATGCTCAACAAAATAATGAAGGAAATGAGAATATAAGCAATGATTTGAACATATAAAAAAGAAGCAAATTTTGGAGCCAAAGAACATAACAACTGAATGAAAATTCTTGAAAAGAGCTTAATGGAAAACTTGGTCAAGCAAAAGAAAGAATCAAGAAGTTGAAAAGACAACATTTGTTCATTGTTTACCAGAGTAGTAAAACAAAAAACAGAGTAAAAGAAACAAAAGAAATTAACTGAATACCATCAAATGGAACAATGTGTGCATATGAAGATCTCAGAAGAAGGGGAAAAGAAAATGATAGAGGCTTATTTGAGAGAATAATGTCCTTAAATTACCAAAATATAAAAGAAAATGGATATTTACAGGTAAGAAATCTAAATTCTTTCAACAAATTTCAAGCAAGAGTCTATAATAACACACATTGTAATAAAATTGACAAAAAGAAATGGAGGGAGAAAGGAAGAAAAGAAGGAAGGAAGGAAGGAAGGAAGGAAGGGGACTTGGAAACAGCAAAATGGTTTAGGGTATATGGAAGATATGTGTAGAAATATCAGTCTGTTTTCATAGCAGCAACATTGCAGAATGATGTGACAAATTCAAAATACTGACAGTTCATATCCATAATCCCAGCACTTGGGATGGAGAGAAAGGAGGATCCCTGTGTGTTCAAATCCAGCCTGGATTACAGAGAGAGTTCCAGGGCAGTTTAGTGTACAGAGTGAGATACTGTCTCACAACTATAAAAACTGCTGAAAGGAAAAAGTGCTGACACAGGCTAATATACCCAGCAGCACTATCCGCAATAATGATACAATTCCCAGATGGCTACAAGTTAACACATTTGTTGCAAATGGACCCATCTTTCAAATAAAGAAAGTCTTGCAGTCTGAAACAAAAAGATGTTAATTAGTAGGGAAAAAGCAAATGAAAGTATAAAGTTAATCAACAAAGGTAAATACAGAGATAAATAGAAAATGCTATATTCCATGGTAACAATGACATGTAAGTCAGCCTTCATTCTTGTGTGTGGGTTAAAAGTATGAAATATATGAGAACATGCTAAATTGATATGCAATACAATATAATACATTATAACACAAGTATGTAATTTGTGAAATCGGTAATATAAACTAGGGAAAAATTGAAAAATAAAACTAAAAAATATTCAAATTAAGTTGTTACTAGTTTAAAATATATTTTATGTTACCTTCAACAAAAACATAGAAAATACACAAAAGAAAATTGGGCAAGGATGGCAAAAAGAAAAAATTATTGAAACAAAAAGGAAGATATTAAAAGATGAAAAGGAAATCCAGCAATAAGACAAACACAAAGCACTTCAGCTTTATAACATTAATCATTTTAATATAAATAACTTCCTCAGTTAAAATGGAGTGATGTAATAGCTTAAAAATAAGATATAACTATTGATATAAAAGCCTGACTTTAGAGTTAAGGGCACATGTGCACTGTGATGTTTGCTTTCGCTTTCAGCTTGATAGGATGTAGAATCACCTAGGAGACACGTCTCTAGGTTTCTCTTTGAGGACATTTCCAGAGAGAATTGAATAAGGTGGAAAGAACCACTCTAGATGTTGGCAGTAGCATCCCACAGGCTGTGGTCCCTGGTCTGAATTAAAAGGGGAAAATGAGCTGCATATTCATCTCTACAGCCTGACTGAGGACACAATGCAACTAGCTACTATAAGTTTCTGCAAGCTTGTCTTCTCCGCCATGAATTGTACCTGCAAAACAGTGAGCCTTAAACGCTCTAAGTTGCTTTTCGTCAGGTATTTTTTTCACAGCATCAAGAAATATAACAAATTCATAGAGTGATGTAAAGAGATGCAAAGAGATATGAAATGAAGCCCACTTTTTCTGTCAACTTGACTGGATTTAGAGTTACTATGGAAACACAACTTTTAGTATGCCTGGGAGGCTGTTTCCTTGAAAGTTGAACTGAGGAGAGAAGACTCATCCTAAATATAGGTAGTACTATTCAGTTGACTGGGCTCCCAATTTGAATAAAAATCAGGAATCTAGCAGAGCACCGGCATTCATCTCTTTCTGCTTCATGACTGTGAAAGCAATGTGACCAACTGCCTCATACTGATGCTGCCATGATTTCCCCACTGTGATGGACCTCTTCCTTAACATATTTTCATCGGATATTTTGTCATACAAGCAGGCAACATGATTGGTAGACCCTAAGTGGTGGAGGTAGCCATAGGTCTATCAGACAAAACAAACTGTGAAGAAATGACAGCTACAAAAGGCAAGTTATATAGAGGTTCTGATGAATGTTTCAATTCACTAAGAAGATAGAATTGCGCATGTACACAGCATTGAAGAACTGAACCTAAAAGACTTTAACAGTGATCTTTCTCAAGCTCTTCCCAAACATTGAAGAGAAGGAAATACTTCCAAACCCTTTCTATGAGAACAGATACCAAAGCAGAACTGAAAAGCCAGACAAAAGTACTACAAGATATCTAAGTTGAAGGTTATTATCTCTGATGAATACAGATGCAAAGCTACTCATCAGCAAACCACATTCAACAGGATATAAAAACATTACCAAGCCTGGTCAAGTGGAATTCATCTCTGAAGTTCAAGGGTGCTTCAGTACACAGAGACAAAGTGGTGGACTATATTCATATTATGAGGGGTTCAAAATGTATCATGTGATCCTTTCAATGGACATTTTTACAAAATTCACTACCTTTCCGTGTGATAGATTGAAAATCCCAAGCAAACAAGACTTTAAAGTATGTTCTTTTAAAATGGTAAAGGTAATGTCTGGAAAGTTCACAGCAAACAAACACAATAGGAAGAAAACGGAAAACTCTCAAAGATGATTATAGAGTGGGCACCATGCTGCCCACGTCTATTCACCATAGACAGGAGTCCTAGCTACGACAATTTGGTAAAAAGAGGGAATTAAAGGGCATCAAGAGACAAAAATGCCTCTATTCTGCTTATATAATTATCTTCCCTATTGAAGTCACTAAAGATTCTTCCTGCTCCCTTCTTGATTAAATATCTCTCTAAAGAAAAGATGGAAATGGACAATAGGTACCCAGAAAGGAAATATCATGCCTTAATCATCAGGGAAGTACAAATTTAGAACCACAGTGAAACAGCACCAAACATCTGCTAGGATGGCTAGTGTAAATACTGCAAGAAAATAAAACAGATAAGGCTGCAGAAAACTTGAAGCACAGCTCTCTTAGTGTGTGTGTAAAGCAGTGCAGGTACTGCAGAAACCACAATGGAGGCCCCTTGAAATTTAAAGACAGAACTATCTGCCAGCCAATGGCACAGGTTCTGCGGATTTATCTGAAAGAGTTTAAAGCAAAGTGTAAATGAAGTAGTTGTTCTCCCCTGGTCAATACAGCATGTTCCATAATCAAAAACAGCAAGGGCCTGCTTAGCTTTGGAAATGAGTTCTGGCAAATCCTGCATGTTGAACTTCAGGACATAATATTAAGTGAAGGTCACCAGTCACACCAAACAAATACTATGTATTATTTTCCTAAAGGATCCACAGTAGTCAGATACATCAAAACTGAGCATCTAATGGTGCTAAGCTGGGACTATGATTTCAAAAAATGGGAAATTGCTATCCATTTGGCTCTATGGTTTTGGTCATGCAAAAAGGATGTTCTAGAACTATGCTGCGTAAGTTGATGCTTATAGCTGAAGATATATTCTATTTTTAATAATTTTTTGAAGAGGAATTTCACATTCTGTGCTTTCTCCACAACTTATAAGAAGAATAAAGACAAAAAATGAGATCAATAGTAAAATAAGATACATAAGCAAAATTGAAAAGCTTAGCGAGGGCCTGTGAGATGACTTAGACATGTGCTAACTCAGCAGCACCAGAACCCCACACCCACTCCAAGGGGACATTCAAGAGCCAGCTACTTATGATTTATAAACATCTACCTGCTGGTTGTGTATTTCTTTCATTTCACTTTCTTCTTCTCCCCTAGCTTCTTTTATTACTGATCACTCACCTTGACCTCAAACATATTCTGACTCCATGAAGTTGGACTGAATACTGCCATTCAATGTATGTTCTTTCTCTTCTTTCAATCACCTTTTCAAGAAAAAATGCATAAAGAATGCAATCTTTGGCAGAGTTATTAGATTCCAAAGCGGGTCAGTGATCATGCAAGGTCCACCTGGATAAACCAATCATGTCAAGATAATTTTTTACCTAAACTGACTACATACAGAGATATATGTCTTAAATTTTATGTACATGCAACATCTAATCTGTACAGCTAATATTAATATTCTAAGAAGACATCACTAACATGAATGTCAGTTCTAATATATTTCTGTGCCAGCTCTTCAGGGTTGGCCATGCTGTTATGGAACCCCTGACCTGCATCAACACTTAAATCACCCCAATCTTTAGAGTGCAGCTTTGTACCCAAATTGTCAATGGACACCCATTTTTTTTCAGGAAATAAATCAAGCCGCCTCCTTCTGTCCCACAGACTGATTCTCCTGTCTCCACAGCATCTCCTCCTTTCCACCACTCTGTTCTCTCTTTGTTCTTGACTTTCATCCACCCATTCCCTAATCCAGTAAGAATTCTCATCCAATTTTGATTGTGCATGTGGTACTTTCTCTGCTTCGGAATGTTCTTCTTGCCCTTTTCAGAAAGGCCAGTATGTTAAAGTGTTCAAGCAACACAGGCTCTCAGCCAGGCAATGGAAACTCCCAACAAACTTTACTGATCACTAGCTGGGACCTTGGACAAGCTTCAAAGCTCTATTCCTTCTGTTGCCTCATCTTGCAAATGAGGATAAGAGTAGTCCTTTAGTTAGCCAGCCTATGTAAGATGCTGAGAACAGTGCCTGGGACGTGGTTCCAAGACTATTGAAACATTAGAATAGTATGTAATGTTCATACACAATTAGCCTGCATATTACCTGCTGCTGTTCTTTTACGTCAACGTATAACTAACTACACTTTCTTCTATGATGTCTTTCTTGGCAGGTCCAGATGGGTTTGTCTTCTTGTCTTCTAACCTCCCATGGGGCTTGTTTTACTTACAGATTCTATCAGAGTGCATTCCACTTTGTTGTTCTATAATTTGAATCTGTCCTTAGTCTGTAAACTTCTAGTAGGCAGCACCCATTGCTTCCTTATAAGTTGTTTGTTCCTAAGTTCATCACAGCAAACAGGAAAGAAGATGTACTACCTGCTTGTTTTCACCAGTTCAGTCTGCATCGAGAGAGGAGTGGATCACATCCCGTTATTCCGTTCCCTACTCCAAAGTCCTGCCTGAGGTTGTAGACATTTCCTGGATGTGACTGTAACCCAAGAATTCACAGAAATCTGGCCATCCTAAACCATTTGAACCTCTGAGAAGACAGCAGTGCTTTATAAGCTCTATAGTCAGTTATTTCAACACAATTAAGAAATGCATAGCATTAAAAGAGTTGGGGTATTTTATTGGACAGCCCCAGAACAGCTACCACACTGAGGATCCTAGCAGCACTTGTTGCTCTAGGAACTTCTTAGAAATGCCATTCTCATATCACATTCCAGATCTACTGTATCAGGTCCTTCCTAGGTAACCCTGGCAATCTATGTTTTCACAAGTCCTCGGAGTGAGGCTGCTACTTCTTACAATCCCAACCACTGCAGCACAGATCAGTATAAGGGACTTTGGAACCATCACTCTAACATGTTGCACATTGTTGTTCTTAATCTGCTACAGCTTTATAGCTCCATCATCACAACTGATTTCCAGGAAGTAAGACCCTTCAGAAATGTTTGGGTTCTTCACTCTAAACAAAGCCTTTTGGGTGGCCAGATACATACCTAACAAGTATGGGTTACTATCTTGTCTACGGTCTGGTAGGTTTGGATAGCTATTGTGTGCCATTGGGAAGAGAGAAAAAAGGGAGAGAGGGTCAAAAGGGTAGAGGAGGAATGGGTCGTAGTGGGACAGGTGAGAGGGAGGGGGAGGGAAAGGAGATGGGTGTGAGGAAAGGAAAAGTAACAGGAGGAATGACTTACCTGATTCTGAAGACAGCAGGATTGCAAAAGAAGGTTCAAGGCCAAGATGTAATTAATGAGTTAGAGTTCTTTTTGTCATACCTCTATGTCTTATGGAAGTCAATAATATCTGTTGGAATAACTTATTATTCAATAAGAAAGTAAAAAGGATGTGTCTATTTATATGGGCACTCCAAATCCTCAAGGCTACATTGTAAGTTAAATCTATCTTTTTAAAAAAAAAAGATTTATAATCTTTTTTATGTATATGAGTACACTGTCACTGTCTTCACACACACCAGAAGGGGACATTGGATCCCATTACAGATGGTTGTGAGTCACCATGTGGTTGCTGGGAATTAAACTTGGGACCTCTGAAAGAGCAGTTAGTGCACTTAACCACTAAGCCATCTCTCCAGCCCCAGATGTAATTATCTTAATTTATTAAATTAAGAAGCTGTGGTCTATTGAAGGCAAGATTCTAGTTCAAATATATACCCAGAGAGTAAATGTCTGAGCTAAGGCTTCTTTTGAGCCTTACCTCTTATGTACACCTGTGATCCCAAGTCACTCAGTTAGCTTGGGCTTCTGTTACTTGTTGGCAATTATCTTAAGCTGCTACAGCAAAATACAATAGACTGGGTGGCTTAACCAGTGATCATTCACTGCTCACATGGCTTTGAAGCCAAGATGAGCATGTCAGATCCTGCTGCAGGTTTTCCTGATTTTTTTTTCCAGCCAGTGTCTTACCTGCACTAGTGGTCCTTTCTCATTTCGTGTATAAGGAAAGACACAGAGAAAGATTTCTTTCTATAAGGCTACCAATCAGAACCATGAGGATTAAGTCACCCTTAGGATATTATCCAAACCTGATCATCATCAATTCCCAAAGACCCCATCTCCTATTCCCAACACACCATGTGTTAAAGATGCAGTGTGTGGCTATGGCAAAACCCAAGCCCTTAGTCCACAACACTTCTCTATCTTCGTAACAGTTTTCAGACCCTAGTCAACTACACTAACCATTTCTAGTCCCTCAAAACAGCCCTCTCTGAAGTGGGGGGAATGATGGCTGTCAACATGGAGTTCTTTCTCAATAGGCATTTCTTATTGACCATCTATCTTCTGCTTCTTTGGCTGTACCAAGTGTATAGTAATTAGTGCCTATATATCTGTCTGGATTTTAAAATGTTCTTTTATGAATATACATTTTCCAATATTTTCTTATACTATTCAATAAAGAAATAAACTTATATCCAGCAGAGAAACCAAATGCCTTTGTTTTCATAAATGAGAAAACTGACTCTCAGAGCATTAAAAGAATTTACCTAACAGTTTGGTTAATTTACTCCACAGCAGGCACTGCCAAAGAAAATTATTTCATTTCTGCTTGTCTTCCATGCTTACTAAGTCCATAAAGCACAAGCTACTGAAGGCAATATTTCCATAATGGAAAGATAAGGTCATGGGAGAGGCTACTTTTTACCTTAAAAAAAAGGCTTTCAATTCATTTATTGGGGTTGCAGAGATAATATTCAACTACACATTAATATATTTACAAGCAGCAAAGCAAGCAACAAACATAATCAACTTCTTAGTTACCCCCAATTGATAATTTCATTATTAAGAATTTGAACATTTTTACCTATGTGTTTTACATTTCTTCAAATATTTCAATAATTTGTGTGTCAGTTCTGAATGCGATTTGTGAGATTCAGAATAAAAAGCTTTACTATATTCTGCTAATTTTGTTTGCATCTTTACATATCCCTTGACTCTAAGAGATCGGACAGTCTCTACATGACTCTTCTGTGTGAATGACTTGATAGAAAATATTGTCAGGTTGGAAACCATTTTTGGAATAAATAAAGTATAAAGCATTCATGTATAATTCCCAATTTGGCATCCATCCTCACCAGATTCTGTGGAGGAGCACCTGTGAGCATTAAATTATATACCACTGCTAGGTCTCGTTAAACTGTCCTCTGTTCCATGCTTTTATACTGCAAACACTGTTGACAGGACTCTAAAGATTTTCTTAGCATGAAGAAGTAAACCTAAGGGATAAGGCCTTTGTGATGGTCAATAGAACTCAATGATAGTCAATGACAAGATTGGAGAGATAATGATATACCCTGTTAATTCATTACTCCTTTCTTTCAGAATAGCCATACTGAAATGATGACCCATCTCACATTCTAGAGATCATAAGTAGCCTCAAAAGAATACATAGACAACAAATATTTAAGGTAGGAGAGGAAAGTTCAAAAATGCTGGGAGAAAAGTGAGTTGGCAGCAAGGAAACTTGTATATAAAAATTCCATGGTTTTGCCAAAATCTATCACTGTCCATAGGATGGCTGGTTGCTTTTATGGTTTGGGGTGTTTACACCATGTCTAAATCACAAGGCTAACTAAAATGCCACGCATTTCAGTATGGTCTAAATAAAGACTATAAGAACAGCAGGAGGCAGATTGAGAAATGAAAAGGGCAGCAAACCAGGAAAATGTGATGTTGGGCTCATTGGGCACGCTAGTACCCATCCTGTCTCTCAAAAAGCTTGGCTTAGATCAAGTTGTTTTGAGAGAGCATTCCTTAGAGATATTTGTCTTTAGTTATTAATTGCCCCACATGGGCACTGTCAGGCCACTGGTTACTTGCAAAGCCTTGATTTCAGATGGCTAGGCACAGAGAAAGCCATTCAGTGTCATTCGGTTTCAAAAAAGAAGGTGGTTTCCTTGGTCTGGAAACCCAGAGCAAGTAAGTCTGTTTGCGGTAAACTAACGTGAGACAGGGGATACCCAAAGACTGGAGCTTATGGGAAACAGATTTTCTGAGCAGAGAGTCCTCCTTCCTTTGAGGGAATATGACAGACATTCAGAGTTCACTTTCAGAGAAGCCCGGGATGGAAAACCTCTAGTCACATGCTCCCTGCCTTTGTATCATCTTGGGGCAAAACTAATTTCAATAAACAGATGATGTGTCCAAGGATGAAAGTAAGGAATGTCTAACATGGGAAAATAAAAATATAGTCAATGTTGGGAGTTAAGTGGAGGGGAGCTATTAGAGAGGTACTCAGGAGGTCATAGCCAGTGTCTGACAGTAATGGGCAAATGTACCAGCCGCTGTCATTTTGACATCAATAGGCTAATTTAATCCAGGTTTTCCTGAGGTTTCTTTTGAGTGTATTTTTAACCATACAAGCATTTATTTTGGTCTGAAGATAAAAAGCTTTTTGCGCAATGGTGCATATTTCTAAGGTAACAGTGTTTCCATTGTCAGAATGGCCATGGAAGGAGCATTGCCATGGGGATGCTACCTTCCTCACATTTTTTTTCTTTGAGTTTTGATTTTGATTCTTCATGGTATTTGATTGGGCATCGAGATCACTGACGTTCTGGGTTGGAACCTAGCCTTACATCTATTGAATGATCCCTAGCTGACTGAGGGGAACATGCTTCTCAAATGATTTCACTCTTTTCTGATATCATGAAGGAGGGAGATAGTTCAGACACCAATGTCCCAGGACATTTTCTTCTCCAATCTGGTACCCAGAACTCGTGCATACTGGATTAGACACAAGGGAAGAGGCATCCATCCAAAGGATAAGTGAACTCAGATGTTTTATCTTCATTTTGCTCATACTAAACCCCAGCTGTTGCATCTTTACCACCGGGGAGGGGGGAGCCTGAAATAGCAGTCAACTCGGTTAGTTGATGTCCTAGAACACGAATGGGCCCAAATAATATTTTATACAAAGTTGAAGAGGATATTACTAAATTAGGATCATACAGGTCAACATATGGACAGTTTTTAGAGGGAAACAATTCCTGTACTTTGTCCAGTTGGAAAATAAGATAACAGTCTCATGACTTTATTGGCACTTAGGGAATCCCACATTGTCTTCAATCATGACTGTCCCCAAGAAAATACCAAAAGAGAGATAGAGTGAAAGCGTGTATTTTTTAAAAACCTCTCTCTCACACACAAATAAAGCCGACCACAGGAATGAACAGAGACTAACAATATCAAAACACATAAAAGTGCTCGCTAGCCTCCCCTTTTCTGGGAGCTACTCATAGCTCCATGATGACAAGCACGATGTTCATTCTTAGTCTAAAAAATGTTTTCTGAGAACAGCTGGAAGGCATGGCTCAGTAGCCCGCACATCTGGTTTGATGTACCTAGACTCCTTGGAGCCACAGGCTGGGGTAATGGTACGATCTGCTTAACTCTTATATCTATTATAACCAAATTGAGTGCCAGAGTCTGTAAAGTGTGGTACTTGGGACATTTGGGGAACTATGTACCCATGCAGTCTCTCCCTGGAGATAAAAGACTTGAAAGGACTAAACTGGATACTATAGCCCCAAGGTATTTTCTTTTGTTGTTTGCTGTCAACGGATGACCATATTGGTTGTTTATATCATGACTTTTTATTTAACGATTTCAAAATATTCACGGACATGGACAGATGGCATGAGTGTCCAGAGTTCATATTTTAAGGATGAGGAGCAGGGGATGCTAGGATTCCACAAGACCAGGGAAAGACAAGTTTAATTCAGTCACAGTGTCACAACACAATCCTTTCAAGAGATAATTTTATGCAGAACAATGTGCAATTTGGGGTAGCAAAGGATTTAGCAAAGTAATTGAATAAATTATTCTTCTTGTTGCCATGACCAAATATTTGACAAGAAGTCACTTAAGGAAGGATGATTTTTTTTTTCTGGCTCACCTTTCCTGGGGATACATTATGGTGAGGAACAGGAAATGACTGGTCCTACTGTGTTCTCAGCCAGGAAGCAGAGAATTAGGAACCTAATATTCTGCTCATCTTCTCCTTTTTATCCCAGACCATGGGGTAGTGCCCCTCACATTCAGGGCGAGTATTTCCTCCTCATATAAATCTTTCTGGAAAGACCCCTGTAGATACATGCAGTGGTGTGTTGCCATGGTGATTCTAAATTCAGTGGACAATAAAGGCTCTCAGTCACAGTAATAGTCCCTGTAAGGATATTACTAAATCTGGAACAAAAGTGACCCAATAGCATCTTTAAACTTCAATTGTTTGTTCTAGACATCAATGAGATTTAACAATCATGTCTCTAGTAAGTGCAAAGATAACAAGAAATGGCAACTGAGAATATCCTTAAGAAGATAAGTGATTCGTGAAAAGTGCACACTTTCTTTACGACCCAAATCCTCATAACAAGAACTGTACGACAGTGTGTTTTCAGAAGTCTTGCATGGCTCAGTGGTTAAGAGCACTTACTGCTCTTGCAGAGGACCAGGGTTTGATTCGAAGCACCCACCTGTTAGCTCAAAACTGTCTATAACTCCAGTTCCAGGGGATCTAATGTCTGGCTTCCTTGGGCCCATGGTGCACATACATTCACACAGTAAAATGCTTATACCCATAAATTAATAAAATAAAACATAAAACAATAATAGAGAGTCTTGGTATCTAACACAAACATTCTGGAAATGAGAAGCCAGTGGATCTCCTTTTACTCCTGCTAGCCTCTTCAGCATGGCACCTCTCCCCCATCCTCCTGTTTATGTTTTCCTTATTTAGTGTGCACTGATGTTCATGTACAGAGTTGTTCCAGTGTGCTTTATGTTGCTGTGATAAAACACTTGCTCCAAAATCAGCGTGAGAATGAAAGGGTTTGTCATGTTAACCTCTTAGGTTTTGATCCATTATTAAGGAAAAGCAAAGCAGGCATTCAAGTCAGGAACCCAGAGCAGAAGCTGTGAGAGAACCCTGTTCACTGTTCACTATTGCCAGATCACTCGTTCATTCATGTTCCTTTAGTTTTCTTAAACAGCGCAAGGCTACCTCCCTAGGGATGGTGTCATTTACAATGGGGTGTGTTCCCCTACATCAGCTAGCAATAAAGACAATGCCACATAGACCTGTGCACACTCCAAACTGATAAGAGTAATCCCTTAATTGAGATTCCCTCTCCCCAGAGGAAATCTAGACTATGTCATTAAAGCAAATCAGGACAATAGTGAGCACCAGAGATATAAAAGCAAAACAAAACAAAACAACTAGATAGTTCCTCATGAGTGCTAGAAGCAGACTTGTGTGCCAAATCACAAAATAGAGAGATGGGTGGCACAACTCACTTCCTAAGATAACCAGTGTATGGTATGGTATGTTTCCTGGTACTCTCTGAAATATTTGGCATACGCCAACTGCTCAGGAAGAACATCCTCTGAAGTCAGGCACTAATACTCATAACAATTAGCATATGTTGTCCTTTATATTATATATAATTGTGTATGTCATCCATTACAAAGGGTTATTAGGAGAAGTAAAGTATTCCATATTAGACACTCATCACAGTTACTGATGCATATAAGTCAGTTGATGAATGTCATTTCATAATTGTAATCACCAGAGTGGCATCTGGTCAGATATCTCTAATACGTTATTATGAAATATATAGAGTAGTTTGGATCTTAGATATCCTCCGGAGGCTGTGTGGTAAAAGGCACCACCTCTAGCCTACAGCACTATTAGGAATTGATCAAACCTTTAAGAGGTGGATCCTAATGAGGAGAAGTTAGATCACTGGGATCCTAGCCTTTCAGTAGATACTATAGCCCTAGTTTCTCCCAACACGTGCTTCCCACCATGACACACTGAAACCTCTAAAACTGTGAGCTAAAATAAATATAGCTTCTTTATAAGTTCACTTTCTCCTGTACCCTGTCAACGTGCTATAAAGCACTCTCAAGTAATATTCAAACACGGTCTATTCTGGCAATCTTAGAAGTGGGGCAAAGTCAGAGAGGACGAACATAAAAACCCATGTATACAATGAAGAAGAGTCTTTAGAGCTCTCTTAAATCCTTGGCCTATTCAATCCCCATCCAAGATTCAGAGTGAATGAGTTTCTAAGCTTCAAACTTAATACTCAGTCACTTTTAAATATTTCTGTGGACCACCAAGCAAGGAGCTCCTAGATACCTTTTCAAGACTTTTGAAATTTCTTTCTTAGAAAACTCATCTCGATAATGATAAGTGCCCTTGGGGAAACAGTTCACTTGTCTGCATAGTTGTCCTCAACAACAGTGGTCCTCAATCAAGAGAGAGTGTTTTTCCTCCTCTTTCATGAGGAGGTATTTTTGATAGAGCATGGCAAGTGGGCCTAGAGAGGATAGAGGGATGCTGTCATCAACTTAGCAAAGAGAAAGAGATGTTGCTAGATATCCTACTATAAAGATTAAACCCACAATAGGATAAACATAGTAAAGTGCACAGACTAAGTCCTGGTCTAAAATTAGAAACCTTTACCTTAAAGAAGTACATGCTTATCTAGACTGACTTAAGGAGACACATATATCCAGTATCCTTCAAATTTTACACTATGATCTACATGCCTGAGCCACACTTTCCTTGAGCAAGAATAAATGAGCAGCCATGGTGAGACGGCAGAATGAGCAGTGACCCTGACTCTACAAGGAAGCAGAGGGAAAGCTAAAAGAAGGGAAATATCTCCTCAGTTAACATGTGTGGGAGGGCACTCTTGGTTACCTCTGTAACAAACATTTAAAATGGCATATAAAGTATGCATGTAATGTATTTTACAAGCCCTCATGACAAGATCCTGTTCAGTTATATACTAATATTGGATTTTTGTCATGTCTCTGGAGATGATAAAATTTGGCCATTAAAAACTGCAAACTTTAGAAAAGCCACTTAACAAACATTTTAAGCATCTACCATATGCCTGTCATAAGTTTGTTTATTTATTTGAAATATATTAATAAGAAAAGCAAAGATATGTGATTTTGTTTTGTTCCTATTCGATAAAGTTTACATAAATGATATGTGTATGTATGTATATACATGTGTCTGAGTACATATATATGAATATATTTATCAACAAATGCAGGTGTATGCAAATTCAGGAATATTTATGTGTGTGCATTTAGGGCTGTGGGTACACAAGTACATTGTAAGTATGTGAAGAACAAAGGGCACTCTCAGATTTTGATTCACCGGTACCTTCTACCTTTTGTTTGAACCAGGATTCCCATTAGTATGAAACTACATCACTTAGGTGAGTTAAGTCTCTCTCTGCCCAACTTTTTATGTGAATTCTGGGTATTGAACTGAGGCCCCCTCACTTGCAAGGTAACCACATTACCAACTGAGCCATCTCCCTAGCTCAAAACATAGGAATTATTGAATGTTTCTATATGTACAGTTATATGTTGAAGTTATTTACTTCTTTTATTTAAAATGTAAGCTAATGAGATAGGAGATGATAGTGCATAAAAGGCTTTGCTATGCAAGCATGAGAACCTGAGTTTAAATTCTCAGCATCCATGTAAGAGCTGGGTGTGACTGTGTACACATTCCTAGTCTAGGATTTGGAGACTAAAGAGAGGAGGGTCACTGGTGATGCTGGTCCAGTCAACCTTGCTAAAAAGCATCCACAGCACTGGAGAGACCAAGGCAGATGGATTTCTGTGAGTTCAAGGGAGATCCAATCTACATAATATGTTTCAGGCTAGCCATAGAGATATAGTGAGACCTTATCTTAAGAAAATAAAATAAGGGAAATGAAAGACAAGGGAAGAATGAAAAGAGAAGAGAAGAGAAGAGAAGAGAAGAGAAGAGAAGAGAAGAGAAGAGAAGAGAAGAGAAGGAAGGGAAGGGGAGGGGAGGGAAGGGGAGGGGAGGGGGAGGAAAAGGAAAAGGAAAGGAAAAGGAAAGGAAAGGAAAGGAAAGGAAAGGAAAGGAAAGGAAAGGAAAGGAAAGGAAAGGAAAGGAAAGGAAAAAAAAGATAGTCAAGTCTGGCGTGTTCTAGTCAAGGTAAAACACAGAGCTGAGCAGAAAAGGCAGACTATAACTGCCCATGGCTTAGAAGGAAGACTAGAGAGTAAGAATGGGCAGGCAGATCTGGAACAGCCTGATATGACTGCCTGAGTCATGAAAATCATGATTTGAACATTTAATTCAGGTCTGCATCACAGTGGAAAACACATAGATAGTTGCTCTGGCTTCTCTCAGATTAGTCCCAAAGATGACACTTAATGATCCATTCAATAGCTCTAGTCTAAGTAAGATGCCAAACAGCAGCTGTTCCTGCCTTGGGAAGTCTTGGAAAGAGGGTAAGCACTTCTTGCTTCACAAGCTCCTGAACATCTATCCCACAGAAGCAGCCATGTAGCCTGGAGGATTTGCGGGCTTCCCACTTCCTCCTATTTTCCAGATAAGGTTTTAAAATCTTTCAAATACCCCTGGAACTCTGGTTGTTTTGACCTTTAGGACCCCATGACTCAAATAACAGGAAGGGACTATATTTAAATCCCCTTTCCATAACAGCAGTGCCATGGGTTCTGGCATCCACAGGATGGATGCAACAAGAGTTACTGGCTCCATTAGAACTCAAATGGGAGGAGAAGAGAGTAGCTCAGGGAATGGTGAGAAGGCAGAATGTCTGAGAGATTGTGCAACATTCATTCTATGTGGAGACAGAGGAAAGTGCCTCTTTACTTACCTCTGAGTTTTTCTTTCAAACTCTATTATGTTGTCCCTGAATTCTTTTCATAATCTCATCTCTTTCACATTTGCTTTTTAAGATATTGCTGACAGCACATATTTTATGTTGAGCACATTGTCTCCTAAATCTCTTCTTCCATAAACCTCTTTTCGTCCCTATTTCTCTCTTCTTCCCTATTCATCTGCCCAGACATCCATCACTTGGATACTCAAAGACCTCCAAGCCCACTTACCATAGAGACATTTGCACAGCATTGCTCATTTAAGCACTCTTCATGTTACAGACCAAGGTAGATTCCCAACAACACAGAAACAAGTAAAGAATATGTGATCGATATATGATGTATCATAAATCACACACTCATGCATTATGTGATATCAATGTATTTATTGATTTATATTTCTCAGCCACAAAGAAAAAAGGAGTTATGTTGTTTGTGGGAGATGATCATATTTTAAAAATCTAGCCAGTTTTAGAAAAAAATAAATCTATGCTTTCTTTCATCTCTAGTTCTAGAGTTTACATAGTCCCACCTCAATTTCTATACCCTGTTCATCAATAAAATGGTTAAAAGTCTGCTCCCATATCCTTTTAAAATCTAAAAGATCTATTCATTTGTTAGCACATTTGTTGAACAAATAAGATAGATGTGATTCCAGGAGAAGCAGAGGAGATATTTTTGCAGTGCATTGAGAGCCTCAGTTTCCCTGGTATTGTTTCTGGTTTCATACAGAGCTTCTCTATACCAGCAGTTTCAGAAGCTCCAGGAGCCACTGCAATGAGTTTGTATCCCCACTGGCTGCAGAGAGGGTGCCAATTCCCAAGTTGACCTGAGAAAAGTATGTTGGCTCATTGCTGCCAGCATTTTACATCCACAGTTAATTATTTTTGCATTTTGAACAAAATACAGAAGATGGTGAAGCCCATGTCAAAGAGGGCTTCTACATACTAACAAGGAAAAACAGAGATGAAAATATTTTTTAAACCTCCTATATCACAATAAATCTTATGAATTATAAAATTTCCACCTAAACGGGCTGGGTGCACCCGTGAAATAGCTCCTGGAGGGCATCAGTCAAGATACACAAGTGACTGATTTTAGTTCCCTTTTCAAGACTTTCCACACTACCGAAGATTCATTAGGCATCTTCAAGTTCAGCTCTCGATGTCATCAATAATAAAAGTATTATTGTACTTTAAGATGTTGACATGAGGAATCCATTTAGCTAAACCAAAGCTATGAAGCACTTATGTTTTTTATTATGACTTAATGCATGGCTCAGAAGGTCAAATCCAAATCTTAACCTTTCTTAAAGGAGGGCAAATATTTAAGTTGTACTGATGCACTAGAGGCTAATGATCTCCAATGAGCAGAGCAGAGAGACGAGAAAGTGGACTGACTATTTTATATCTTGAAATAAAGAGTAATATATATGGTATCAGGAAAAGCTTGGGGAAACAATTCTAGAAATTAGGCCAGGATGGGGCTGGATGTTTATCTTTTTCATCTCTGTAGTTTGTGCAGAGATATGAGGATAACAACTCACTACTAAACTGATCAAGAAATTAACTTAGCAGAGCTTCAGCCATCATTTAATAAAATAGACTAGTTCGAAAAACACTACGCGTGCCTGTAGGCATGGGCCACAGATATAAAAGTTGTTCCTACTTAGCATTAGGAAGCCCACCGATCTAAATCATGTTGTATCCATTAGGTTTTCTCAATTTCTCTTAAATCATTTTTGGAAGAAGAATACGTCATCAATACCTGGTCTGAAATTTCCAACATGTCTTTCCTCCAGAGGAGCCAAGTAGCTCATTATTCAGGTCCCCTGTTCTGCGGGACAGGGTAGTTCTTTGGATGAAAGAGTACTGCCTTCTGGCTTTAATGAATTTCCTAAGCCTAGGCCATTGTTTTAAATCTACAAATGGAAAATTCTGTAACTTACTTCATGAGGTATCAGGACACTCACTAATGGCAGATAAAACACGTAACACTGTTCCCAGTAGAAAAAGTAAATACTTGTTTTTTTCTTCCAGCTTTTATTTGGGGAAAATGGTATTGTCTCCTACGCTCATTTCCCCACTAAAAAATGACAAGGTCACCTCTCACTTGCTTCACAGAATAGGGGCGGGGTGACATTGCTTCTCTCTCACCAAATTAATGAAGGGTTATACCCCCACCCCTTCTCTGTGGTCAACACAGCTTCTTGCTTATGGAAAAATCTGAAACTATCTAAGAGCCCTGAGAATCGGCTCAGTTACAAAAGCAATTTTCTCCAGTTCTGAATGAGGGCAGCTATAAATCACTATATCTATTTGCATTTATACTGCTTTTTTAAAATGCTAGTATGTGAGAGATAAGAGGGAAACCTATCCAATAAGAAATGATACCTAGGGATGGAAGAGAACTGTTCTCCAAAACACTACTGTGTTTGGTTAGAGGCACTATTTTTATACTAGAAGAACGGGGCTGGGAGAGTTTATATTACCCCCCCCCCCACACACACACACACTTGTCTCATGGAAAGGCCCCTGAAATCAAGATGGGAATACTTATCTCTTAGAATTAATATCTAATCATTAACCTCACTTGATTTTTCTTGGAAAATGGGGAGGAAGCTTAGTTATTTTGTAATGCAAAACATAAAACCAAATAGGATGCTCAAAGTTGCTGAAGGGTCTCTTGGCGTTAGCATCTCAATGACATTTGCTGTATCTCTGAGCAATTTCAGATAAACTAAGCTAGCAGCTGGGGTCTCCCCAGCTGCAACAGCCTGATGTCCTTGCATAATCTGACAGAGAGCCCACGGGTCTGGATCCAAGTATCCAAATAGAGAGAAAATATTTTTTCACTCTCAAGGACACATAATCTGAGCTATGTTAAACCCAGTCTCTCTGTGGAGTTCTTACATGAACACTGCTTCTCAGAGGTAAACAGAGGGCATGCAAGAAATGTCATAGGGAGTTTATTGAGAAGAGCTTTGTGTTTTTAATGGTTATTTCACCCTAGAATGAAATGCATATGGTCAGGATTGGTAAACTGTCAAGCCTGTCAGAGCAGTCTTGGCATGAGTCAAGCCGTCAGTGTTATGTCAGGATCACAGTGGGTGCCCCAGGCAGTAATATGTCCCACAAAGTAGGATGATGGCCTCTGAGCCTGGCAATCTTGATCAGAACCCTATAACTCAAATGCTGAATGAAAGAACTGACTCCCACAGTAGTCTTCTGACCTCCACTCATGTGATGTAGCTTGTGAGCTGGTATGCTCTTCTCAATAAACTCCCTATGACATTTCTTGCATGCCCTCTGTTTACCTCTGAGAAGCAGTGTTCATGTAAGAACACACACACACACTCTCACACACACACACACCAAATAAATAAATGCATTATGATATGACACATGATTCTATTTCTCAAATAACCCAAGTTTCCATCTCTAGCTACATTCATTATTCCTTCTTTCTTTTCTTTCTTTTTACATACATGTGTGAACACATATGTTCATTGAGTCCAGAGTAGGGCATAAAATCTCCTGGAGCTAGAGTCAGAGGCTGTTCTGAGCCACCACATTAATGTATGTATTCACTTATAAGTGGATATTAGATGTAATGTAAAGGATATTCATGCTACTGTCCATAGACAAAGAGAGGCTAATTAGCAAGGACCGCTTAAGGGAGAATGCAAGGATCTCCCTGGGAGGGAAAAATAGAATAGATTTTGCTTGTGTGCGGGTGGAGTTGAAAAAAAGGAGGGGTCAGGTGAGTTGTGAGGTAGAAAATACTGGGGGAAAATTACTGGAATGGGGGGCACATTTCCAGGGCAAGATAGAAACCTAGTGCAATGGAAACTCCATGGAGTCTATGACAGTAACCCTAGCAAAGTCTCCTAGTGATGGAGTCTCCAACGGCCATCTCCTCTCTCCTGGCACAGCCTCAAGTAGAGGGGTTGGGAAAACAACCCAGCCACAAAACCTTTGACCTATGGCTTGTCCTCCCTGCACAGTGTTCTGGGACCAGAGCCTAGTATAATCTTCATCAGAGAGACTTCATCCAGCAACTGATGGAAGTAGATACAGAATCCCACAGCCAAACCATTAGGCAGAGTTGGGGAATCTTGTGGATGAGGGGGAAGAATGATCAGAGGAACCAAAGAGGTCAAGAACTACAAGAACAAGGCCCACAGAATCAACTGACCAGCAGTCACGTGGGCTTGCAGAGATCAGGGAACCTCTAGGGCTCTGGCCCGGGTCCTCTGCATAGATGTTACAGCTGAGTAGCTTGGTGTGCTTGTGGGATTCTTTTGACAGTGGGACCTATCTCTGACCCTTTTTGCCTGCTTGTGGGACCTTTTCCCCTTACTGGGTTGCTTTGTCCAGCCTTGATGTAATAGTATATGCCTTGCCTTATTGTAACTTCTTATGCTGTGTTTGGTTGGTGGCCCTGGGAGGCCTGCTCTTTTCTGAGAGGAGGCAAAAGGCAGAGGAGTTTGAGGGAGAGAGAGGTGATAATTGCGAGAGATTAGGAGAGGGAAGCAAGGGGAAACTGCAGTCATGATATGACATATGAGAGAGAAGAATAAAAACATTTAAAACTTAAAATTAAAAAATATAAGACCTAGAAAAAGCAGTTTCTGGAAAATGAAACAAAGAGAAGTTAGAAATGATAGCAAATATATTCTGTGCTGTAGTTCTGTAAATGTGTTAAATAGCAACAACAAAAAAGTCTTTGCTGGTGCCCTTGTATCAAGAAATGAAAGCAGCCAGCAAATACGCAAAGAACCTTAGCTTCCTGTGCTTTCAGAAATTCAAAACACGGCAATGAAGAGATGATGTAGTTCTCCTCTATCAGATTGGCAAAGGTAGAGTTGTAGAAGAATATTCCCTGATTGCCAAGATCTAGGCCCACTCTAAAACATCATTTTGGCAACTACTAACTGAAACAAAAATTTTAGGAGAGCAGTTTGGCAGTAGCGCAATTCTTTTGAAACATACACTTTTGTTCAGGGTTTTTTTTCCCCTACAGAAGGGGCAGGGGCACATTCATGTGGATGCTCTTTACTGCAGTTTCCAACAAAATGAGCAAAACGACGCAAGCATTCAGCAACATGAGACATTGGGGAAAATATCTGTATTTTCCTAAACTAAACTTTAAAGGAATAGGTTATGACTACCGACAGTGGTGTAGAAAGATGATACATGGCATGAAAACAGTTAAGTTTATGAAAATGCATCTAAGTCGTGATTCCCTTCATAACTTTAATGGTAAACTGTGCTCTCCACCAATTGCGCCTTTATTTATCAGTTAAGAGAACAAATTGGCTGCATTACTCTAACCACTAAATCTGACTTGAGTGAGGTTGTAAAAAGATCTGGGATCTTCTCAAGGCCTCTCACCTTCCTAGCTGTAAATGATAACAGAAGGGAGGGCAGAGTGATAGTGGGGTTTCCTCAAATCTAATGCTGATCAGGAGACAGAATGAGGCACTAATATGTCTATTCTGTTAACATCAACACTTCTGATTGGGCCACAGGAAGCATCTCTTAATGATCCGTCCCTATACAGTTGGAGGATCACTCAGCTACTTATTTTTATGCCCCCAAGTCCACACTGTTCATTCGAGGCTGCAGATCTTTAACATAGGTTTACATGTTTAGCTCTCATCCCCCAAACCATAACATTTTCCAGAGTGGCTGAGTGTATTGAGTGTTCCAGACCTGGTTACACTGTGCCCATGACTCTCAATCCATTCTATAAGGCAAGATATTCTCTAGAGATCTGGCCACCAATCCACAAGTCACCAATCCTGAGGACATCTCATCGACCTCATTCTCAGATGCTCTTTCTGCTGTCTTTACTCAAATAGACCTGAGAATTTCAAGTCACCAGAGAGTGCATATTAGCATTAGATTATGCAAATGAAAGCATCTGCATCCTGGCCTTTTTCTCTGAATAGCACGTTTATGTGCCTTTCTTCCAGGTGCGCTTAAATTCAAACATCTAATGTAGTGCATCTAAATGATGTTTGCTTAACAATAAGCATTTAAGTCTTCAAAATATGTTGATCATGAGACATAGAAGAAGCTAACCCCAAGACATGTATATATATACACATACACCTTTATCCTAAATGTAAGCTCATTGCTTAAGTCTTTATTTGGTCCTAATGAACTCACTCAGTTATTACTGTTAATTTATCACAGGGATGATATCATACTGCTTTAATTATCATGTTTTTTGATATGCTGTGATAAGGGAAAGTAACATTTACTAAAATTTTTTTTCTATTTTCAAATGTTCTTGCCTACTTTGTCTATTTATTGTTTGTGGAACTTTTATAACTGCTTGCTAAGCTTAATGAAATACTGTGTTGGGACTTTAATTTGGCATTTCACTTGAATTTTTTAAATAGCAGAAATAGTTGGCTCCTCTTCAATATTGAATCATTCGATCAATGTTGAGTCATACAGGGGCAAGGTATATCTCTATATTTAACTTGTCCAGCAGCCCAGTTTTAAAATTGTCTTTCTGTGGGTTATGAATATGTTCTCTTAAGCATCACTTAATTTTGTCATTCACTCATCTGCTCCATAGCTAGGAAAATGATGGATCATTGCGTGCTGATGCTATAGCCAGTTACGATAGACTCCCCTTTAGTTCTTTCAGATTTTTACAATGACTCTGCTCAGTTCCCAAGGCAGACATTTTACTCATGATGTGTATCTACCTGTTGTCTGCAGCTTTTAATCAGTCATTCTCTTCTTACCATGTTAACTTTAACTTCTAAAACTTCATGGAGTGCTACTTACTAATTATACAGGGCATTCCTGCTTATTTCTGAGTTTCCAGTTGTGTTGTTCTGTGACTAGCTCAGTTAATGCTTCCCTCCTTTCTGTCTTCCCAGAAGCAGGAGGCTACAGGCTGCTGGTTATGCTATTAACTGAAAGCCCCAGAAGTGCATCCAGGTTTGTGCTACATTGTCCTTCATATGCTGGGTTTACCTGGGGTTTCTTATTTCTTAGTTCCTATCATCTTAAAAATATAGGTAAAAAGATTAAGCACAGGTAAGGAATTGCAATTGCCTTTAACTTAAAGAGGGAGAAGAATCTTTCCCAGTATATGACTATTCTATGCAGCATGATGAACAGACATGACCTGAGATGACCTCCTCTTCTACAGGACCCTGATATTCTGTTAGGAAGGAAGACATGATGGTGGAAAAAAAAGATGCCTAAGAGTATGGCTCATGCCTACTTCAGAGGATACATCTAGAGTTTCTGTAATTGTTAGGCTGGATGCTGTGATTTTCTGATACAGGTGATGTCAACCCAAGGAAGCTGTTTTCTATTCTTAGTTTGATGAGGATTTTTTTTCCCTTAAAATAAGGAATAAATGCTATGATGCCACCAGAACCCTTGTGGCACCCACTGAGAAGATATCATAATGTGTTTGATTTTTCAATTAATATGTTAATCTAGAGTAATAGATTCCAATTGTTGAATCATTCAAGCACTCCCCAGGATAAGCCATGCGTGGAATGTGGTTTTTCTGTTAATCTATCCCTGTGGTTAATTTGAAAATATTCTGCTCATTTATTTCTTTCACTATTGTGCACAAATGAATCTGTAGGGTTTTTTTGTTTTGTGTGTCTCTGAGTGTGTGTGTTTGTGTGTGTGTGTGTGTGTGTGTGCTACCCTTCTCCAATCAATTTCATAAACTCCATAGCCACACGGGAGGAGTTATGAGGCATCTCATATTTTTCTGCTGGGATACCTTACATGGCATTACTTGTCCCTAGATCAGGTAGATTTGTTCCCCTTGAGGCCTGGTTGTCTCATTTAAGTGATAGGTCAGTGCATTTTGTGACTCTTTTTCTCTTCAGGCTTACTGTCTCTTGAAATGATGGTCATTGGTCTATGTTATAGAGAAATCGGTTTATCTTCCATTACTTTTACTAACACATAAACTTTGCTAAACATTTTATTCATGGACTATTTTTTTCAGTTTTGAAGTTTTGGTTATATTTACATTCTTTTCTCAACACAGCATCATCTCATTTAATTGATTTCCTTTTTCCATTGCCTGGTTTTTTTTTTTTAATGGACTTTTACAATGGACCTATCACTTAAATGAGACACCGGGCATATCTTGCCTCATTCTCCAACATAAACTCAGTTCCATAGGCTCTCTGAATTTCTTCCAATAAAATTATTTACTGTTTAAAAGAATCTTATTCTCTTTTGCTGCTTGCAATCATGAAGTGCTTTTATTGGCAATTTATAATGCCATGCTATGGATCTAGGGATTATAGTCTATAAAATTTCTGCTTTATGAAATCTGTAGATATTCCCTCCCTTTGGTCTAAAACAGTACATTTTTATTAACAATAAGTTTTTGCTTATTTTCAGTTTACTAGACACCAGAGTTTAGACACCAAACTTATGTAACTCTAGCTTTTTGTTCAGTGTTATGTTCTTTGGCTTCTTAGTCTCAGATATAAGTCGATCTAAGGCTATAGTGTTGCTATAAATCTGACCAAGCCTTGACCATTTCACTAGTGCACCCAGATGTTAGCATCTGTAGGCATTTCTTTTAAGCCAGTTCCTCCAGAGAAGAATTATACAGTTTCTTGCCAAGGGAGATAGAGGGCTGGCTGCCAATATGCTGGCTTCAGAGTATCAAAACAGAGCCAAGATTATTCCCATTAGACATATATTTTCTCTGCATCCCCCTATTTTATATGCATTGCTTAACCTCTGGCATAGGATAGAACATTTTGACCTCTCCTTATGTACTAGTCACTATCTTCTGAAGTGATCTCAAGATAGGCATGCAGTTGACTGGAGTGGGAGGGAGCTAGGGTATTGAGATTCACTAAAGTCCATTATATAGACTTTAAGCCCTCTGATTTGTGTCACATCCCTTCTTTCCTCCTATCCAGAGAGCCTATAGTTCGTTCAGAGATCTATGATTCAATGACCATCCTTCTAGTTCACATCTTCTCAATAGTCCTTTGTGTGTCTGCTCCTCCAATAGGTAAAGCAGGAAACTTTTACTTTCACACAATTTTATCCTTTGTCCCAAATATACTCAGATCTCTGACTCATGTTCTTCTCAGTTCTCTCTCTCTCTCTCTCTCTCTCTCTCTCTCTCTCTCTCTGTTTGTGTGACAAATCATGTTCTAGCTACCTTAGGAGCCTAGAAGAGACTTAGCAGAGGGGCAGAACCACCACAGAGGGCCTCTTTGTAAGATATTATGTAAGCCAATATGTCAGGTGGAAGCTGCTACATAGGATCTTTACCAAAGCAATGCTTGCTAGGAGCATGCAAAGCTAGCCTGGGGAAAGCTACAGGTAGACTGTAGAATAGAAGCATGGGTTAAATCAAGGGAGGTCACAGGGGTTGATATTTCCAAGGTCCTGGTGGCCTGGCCCTAATACTCTCATGTCCAAGCAGTAGGGCATGGAACCAAAGAAGATAATCTGAGATAAAAAGAAGCCTTGAGGTTTAGCATTGTTTTCCTTCTTGGGTTTTGGAATTACATAGGGTCTATGTAGTAATAAGTGGTCTCTAGAGGAATAGAACCATTTAATACTGGAAGCAAAGCTTAATTAGCCATTTTAATAGGAACTTGAAAGATAAGAATGGTGAGAACAAAATGCACAGTTGATGCTCAGCACATGAAAGGAACAAGAATCAGAATTATTTGCATGATATTCTATCTGACAAGCAGTTGTGAGGGTTAAAGATGTCAGCACCACTAATGTGAAACTTTATTTTTCAATTAAGTAAAAGTTTAGCCTACAGCAGTTTTGATATTCCAGAGTCATAAGTCACTTGCTTCTCAGACTCGTGGCTGGGGAGGATTTATCTCATGCTTTTGAGGCTCGCCAGTATTGGTGCAGACAAGACTCCAGACTTTGGACTTTTGAGATATGCTGCAAGAGCTTGGGACTTTGGCACCGTTGGGATGAAATTAATACTTTGCATATGAGGAAGACATGGACTTTGAGGTCCAAGAGAGGAATCTGAAGGTTTGAAATGTCTTTCAAATTTCATGCTTGGGAAATTTAATCCCCAAGATTATATGTTAGTGATATTTTGGAGATAGGATATTTCTGAGAAATTGTGGCTTGGATGAATGCCCTCCTGAGGTCTACATCTTAAAGATTTGGTTTACAGTGACTCTCCTAGAAGTTAGTAGAATTCTCAAAGGTAAGAAAAAGCATCAGGAGGTCCTTAGGTCATTGAGAGCATGCTCTTGAAGTTAATCGTGGAACCTGGCCTGTTCCCTTTTTCTGCTTCCTGGCTAATGATGTGAGCAACTTCACCACATTCTCCTATGTGTGCTGCCTTACCACAGGGTCAAAGCAAAGTAGACAATCAATCTCCTTCTGAATCAATTATCATAAGAGTTTCATTGTAGTCACCGATGGCTTACTAACACAAAAGGTAACTGTAATAAAATGCAGTTATTAGGGTGGTGGGTCTCATGACGCAGTTAGTGGCTTTTATAAGAAGAGGAAGAAATAAGAAAAGATGCTTATTGTATCTCACACTTGCTGCATCCAGCCAGGGGAAAAATCCTTATCAAACTCCAAGTGGGCACTCACATCGTGTTCTCAGAGCTCCTAAATTACGATTTAAAATAAAGAAAATTTCTTTGTTATGATTTACCTAGTCTGTGATATGCAGTCATAGCAACAGGCAATGAACCAATAGACCTTCATAACTATACATAACTTTGTCAGGTCAGGAAAAGAATCAACTAAAAATTGATAACTCATATTGGACAGAACATAACCCAACTAGACTTTAACCCAGGAGAATATCAAACTGAGCATTCAATAGAAGCCCAAGGTGACAAACAAAGTTTTCTCCAAGTAGATCAACCATTATTCAACCACCACAGCCCTCAATGCTGTGCCTAGCCTTTCTCCCTACATGACCCCAACACTTAGTCAGCACTCTTGCGTTCCAAGGTCAATATTCCTGTCTCGAGCAAAATTTCATCTCTGAAGGCCTTCAAATGCAACAGAACTTGATTGCAAAGATGAAAGAGCCGCTTAACAGATGCAATGAGGAAAATTAAAACAATTGGGCACCCTTTCTACAGGGAATGAAACTATTTTCCCTAAGACCCATACAAACCCAGAGCTGGCAACAAACTGAAATGAAGAATGACAAAGCAAATCCGCTCTTACATTTGGAACTTATAAAAAAAAGAGAGAGAGAGAAATGAAGAAGAAGAAGAAGAAAAATATTTTTTTTAAAAACTAATTTTCATTTCTAAATGTCATTTATCTCTTGGGTAAAAAAAAAAAAAAAATTCTACTGCTCTAAAATTGCTTATCAAATTCTCCAGAGATATTTTTGGTGTAGAAACACAAATGACATTTTAATGTCAATGACCCCAATTCTTATGTTTTAATGAATTTTTTCATAAAATACAATAAAGTAAAAGTAAAAAGAAAAAATGGAGGAAAAATCAAATCAAATAAAAGCTATAGAATAAACTCAGCTATCACATCTTACTGGACTATAATATGTGTGTTTGGCAGGGTCTTAACTCACTGAAGAGAATTTTGTCAAGGAGTTATTTATAAAGTATAGCAGATGAGGTCCTTTGAAGAAATAAGACCACTATGATGTGAGTATATCTACACTGACATAGGATAATCTTCATAAGGAATTGGTCCATGTGATTAAGGGGGTCTGAGAAGTCCTCATAGCATCAGTCAAAAAGATGGAGTCAAGAAGAACTGGTGAGGCATGATTGCCTGAGATCAATGGTCTGGGAACCAGGAAAGGTACTACTGTGCATTTGTATCTGCAAGCTGGCAAGCTCCATGGCCCAAGAGGAGTCAATGTGTCACTGTGAGTCTAAAAGAGGGAATGACTGATGTCCTGGCTCAGCAGTCAGACTAGAAGAATTCCTTCTTGTTTAGCTTTTTTCTTCTATTATTTTTTTTTAACTAAATGCATGAGGTGAGCCACATCTAATATACCTTTATATGGATCAATTCCTCATACACACACCCAGAATAATGTTTGAACAAAGGCCTTGGTGACTCATGTGTGGGGAGCGGGTGTGGCGGCAGTCCCAAAGGCGCCAGAGACTGCAGCTAAGTCATATGACTTTCACCTGACTTCCTCATATAAGACACAAACATCTTGAGTGCTGCGCAGGTGTACCAGGATTCAGGTGAATCCAATTTGGTGGAGATTTGCCCCTGCTGCCCTGATTAGCTGAAGCTGCGTGCCTGGTGAGGTGGCGTGGCCTGCTGTGCGTGGATGGGAACTGAGAGTATAAAAGAGTGAGAGGCCCAGGGTTGGAGGGAGATATAAACAAGGGAGATATATAAACAAGGGAGATATAAACAAGGGAGATATATGGAGAAAGAAGAAACAGGACTGAATAAACGTGTGCAGAAGGATCCTGCTGTGGCGTCGTTCTTGCTGGCCAGTTGGGGGCGCGCGCAACAAGTGGGGCCGAAACCCGGGAAAAGAAACATCTTCAGGCATGAGCGAAGACCCCCTGCTACAGGAAGGATTCAGAACTGCATCACTGGGAAGGAGCGGTTAATAAAGGTTCCCGTAAAACAGACTGTTGAGAAGGATCTGGCATGGATTCAGAACTCTTCAGCTGGGGAACGGTACTGATGAAGAGAAAGAAGAAAGATGAAGACTGAATAAACTGCTGTTAGAAGGACTGGTGGTCGCATTGTTCTTGCTGGTCGAGAGCAGGCGCGACAATTGGTGGCCCGTACGGGGAACGGACTCCCCCACCAAGTTCAGAACTTTCAGCAGTCAGTGGTTGCCGGCAGGGTAAGTTCACGGTGAGTGAAACTTGCGACCCCAGGAGTTTGGGAAGGACCTCGGATAAAATAGAGGTGAGCATAAATTTGCCAGGAAGTAGGCACAAAGTAACCCAGGAGTTTGGGAAGGACCTTGGATAAAATAGAGGCAAGTATAAAGTTGCCAGGAAGCAGGCACAAGGTAACGATAGGTTCCTGGCTTTGGGACAAGATAAGGTTCATGGTTTCAGGACAGATTAAGGAACTATGATAACCTCAGTGTAGTGATCAATAGATCCTCGCTGTGTAGTTATGCTTTTTTCTCCCGTTGACCCTTTGTGGGTAGGTCTGATAGTTTTGGTCTTGTTTGTTCTGATATATGGACTCTGTAACTGTTTGAATCGAGAGACAGTCAAGACAGGTCAGAAAATCCTTACAGAGCAACAAGAAATTATGTCGGAAGAGGAGAAGGGCTTAAAAAGAAAAAGGAAAAAGAAAGGAGACACAGTGTTATCAGGTGGTCAGGAAGGACGAAATAAAAGAGCCGAGGTGGAGGAGGAAGGCGAATTAGCTTTTGTGCCGCCTCCCTATGCCTCCTCAGCAGCCACCTGTAGGTGGACCTTCTGTCCGGAGATTTGGAGAGGATCGAGTAGATCAGGTGTTGATGTGGGCGAGAGGGTCTGTTTGTGTGTTTCCACAGGACCAAACAGAACCTCTTTGGGTGCCGGAGAGATTGGTGAGACGCTGCAAGAATGAGCGTCCTGATCCAGTTGCCCCTGTGGATGTGGTGGATGATCCCACAAGCACAAAGGATGGAGCCGAGATGAGAGATCCTTTCGGTATTCCAGAAGCCGATACCAGCTCGACATGACATTCAAATTTTTCCATGCCTTTTTGATCCCTGAATTCCCCTTATAGAGATAGCCGCTCTGGCTATCTATCCCTTGCTTCAGGGAAGATGAGTAGGGATGAGAGCCCTGGGATGTATGCTTGTTATAGTGTGTGTGTTTTGTGTTTGGCACATGTGTTAGGTGCAGAGTGTGCGGGCCCGCACTTTCGCCATGGTAGCGTAGGCTTTTGCTGCAGTGGAGGCGGGACAATCTCCTCAGATTTGGTTTGCCGCTCTAAAAGAAATTATGCTGCGTTATGCCGTGGGGTGCGAGGCTAAGCACTGCACAGAGGATAGCTTGCTGTTGGCATCCTGTGGAAGGCATGTCTGATTGCATGAAGGTTCAGTGTCCTAGTTCCCTTCCCTCAGGAAAAACGACACGGGAGCTGGCCAAGACCTCTCTGGGTGATGAGCCTAAGGGATGGTTTTGTGTAGGGCCCCTATGCTTGCACACTGGGGATCAGACCTCTACCTTCACCCATGAGGCTTGCTTGCAGCAATTAAGATCTGGCCATAAGTTAATTAACATCCTGGCCTTTTGATGCACCTGCCGCAAGCAAAACACAATCTCCCCAGGAGTGGCTTGGCATGATTGAGAGGTAGTCAGTGATAAGACTCCCTGGGCATGTCACCAACCTAAGACAGGGATCAAACCAATGCTGTTTGTCACCCAAGGACGGGTAAGGGGCATGGCTGCTGGGGGCTATCTACAGACATTCTCTCTGCCAAAAAAGAAAAAAGGGGGAATTGTGGGGAGCGGGTGTGGCGGCAGTCCCAAAGGCGCCAGAGACTGCAGCTAAGTCATATGACTTGCACCTGACTTCCTCATATAAGACACAAACATCTTGAGTGCTGCGCAGGTGTACCAGGATTCAGGTGAATCCAATTTGGTGGAGATTTGCCCCTGCTGCCCTGATTAGCTGAAGCTGCGTGCCTGGTGAGGTGGCGTGGCCTGCTGTGCGTGGATGGGAACTGAGAGTATAAAAGAGTGAGAGGCCCAGGGTTGGAGGGAGATATAAACAAGGGAGATATATGGAGAAAGAAGAAACAGGACTGAATAAACGTGTGCAGAAGGATCCTGCTGTGGCGTCGTTCTTGCTGGCGAGTTGGGGGCGCGCGCAACACTCATGGTACAGTTAAGTTGATACATAGAACCATCTTTCAAAGCATCCTCTTGGAGCTAGAAATGGTATTCCTTTCCCGGGATAGGAATATCCAATGACTATTAGAGCTTCTACTCCTGGAAAAGGATCCATAACATGGTCTCCAGAATTTCGGGGTTCTTCAGAAACCTTTAGAAAGGAAATCAAGAGGAACTAGCCCTCAGTTCAGCTTTCTTCAAAATAAAACAAGATAGGAATGAGGATCTAGGGTTTAAATGAGTAAGACAGAACTATTCTGTACTATCGCCTCAGGTATCTGAAGACACCATGGAAGTTATAAAATCAAGGCTAGAAGCTGTAGTCATGTGCACTTCACACAGTATGTGAAGCATGTCAATTCATCTATTCTTGAATCAATGCAGGAACTGAGATCCCATCTGCACACCCCGAGTAAGAATTCTCAACCTTAATGTCCAGCATGAATATATCTTTGTGGTTTTATGTTTCCATGGGTGATTCTTTCCTCTCACTTAACGATGTTACCTTGAAGTTGGTGTTTACATAGCTCTCTGGGAATTGTTCTACCTTCCTTCTGTTGCTGTCACAAAACACTCTAAAGCAACTTAGAAGAACAAAGGGTTTGTCTGGCTTATACTTCCAGCTCACGATTCATTATTACGAGAAGTCAGGGCTAGAACTTAAGCAGGAAATTGAAAACAAGAACTATTAAGAAATACTATTTACTAGCATACTCACAGGCTCACGTTTAACTAGGTTTTCTTTTCTTTTTTAATATTTTTATTAGGTATTTTCCTCATTTACATTTCCAATGCTATCCCAAAAGTCCCCCATACCCTCTCCCCCATAACTAGGTTTTCTAGATAGCCCAGGGACACTGGCTCAGGTAATGGTGCTTCCCACAGTGGGCAGAGCCCTCCTTCATCAATCAACAATCAAGAGAGTCTCCCACAGACAATCTCACAGTCCAGTGTGATCTAGGCACTCCCTAAATTTGACACTCTCATCTTAAATGACTCTAGGCAGTAACAAGTTGACAGTTAAAGGAAACCGATGAGAAATAACAGTCCTGTTTAGATAATAAGCTGCAAATTGTTTTTCAGAACCCTATATAGGATAGGGCTCATTGTTAAGTCTCTTACTTCTTATTAGAGAGGCCCAGGAGCTATCACAGTTCTCAAATAAAAGGATTTTTAGATAAAAAGTGTACATGACTTTAAACATTTGCCTGGCCGTTATTTTCATTAGGTTTATGTTAACTATGGATGTGTTTTCCTGTTTGCACATACAGTCTAACCTATATTACTCTTCAGCACATTATAACATGAATCTATCCTCATATATTTTTCCAGTACCATGCTCTCAGAACAGGAAGGACTTCCTAGCTTAGGGAAATCAAGGTGAGAAACTGATGGTTATCTTCAGGGAGAAACATCTCAACCATATTATTTCAGCTTAGAGTCCCCTGGCCTGAAGCAAGGCCTTCAGTTAGTTCTTGTCTTTATTGACTCATTCTGAATGTTGGATTTTCATTTTAGACACTCTGAGGCGACAGAGAAGTAATGATCATGACAACATGTGCTGCATATGTGACAGTGAGAGTACAGAAAAGCCCACTTAGTTCAGAACCCACACATGGGTGATTTATACTAAATACTCCATACCACAGTGATCATTGTGAATTTTTTTAAGATGACAAATTTGCAACACAGATAATGTAAAAAAAACCTAACCTTTTGCTTCACGGTTACTAAGTGGCCAGAGAGAGGATGTTAACTATTGTGAAAATTGCAGGCTTTTGGCTCTCCTACATCCCTGCCCACAGAGTCAAAAGTCTAGGAAAGGCTGTGCCATCATCCATGAGAACCACTGCTTCTGTTTCATCATGTCAATGATAATTAGTCTTGCAAGGTATGACAGACAGAGAACTTCTA